>NC_084739.1:74690357-74792857 GCF_033978785.1 Entelurus aequoreus
AAACCCTTTTGTCTTCTTGTCTCTCATAATGATTGTGGACAACAGAAACAATTCCAAACAAAGTGCAGTACCTCTTAAAGCAATATATTGTATGAATGGATATACCACCATATTTTTCGGACTATAAGTCGCTCCGGAGTATAAGTCGCACCGGCCGAAAATGCATAGTAAAGAAGGAAAAAAACATATAAGTCGCACTGGAGTATAAGTCGCATTTTTTGGGAAAATGTTTTTGATAAAACCCAACACCAAGAATAGACATTTGAAAGGCAATTTAAAATAAATAAAGAATAGTGAACAACAGGCTGAATAAGTGTACATTATATGACGCATAAATAACCAACTGAGAACGTGCCTGGTATGTTAACGTAACATTATGGTAAGAGTCATTCAATTAACTATAACATATAGAACATGCTATACGTTTACAAAACAATCTGTCACTCCTAATCGCTAAATCCGATGAAATCTTATACGTCTAGTCTCTTACGTGAATGAGCTAAATAATATTATTTGATATTTTACGGTAATGTGTTAATAATTTCACACATAAGTCCCTCTTCAGTATAAGTCGCACCCCCGGCCAAACTATGAAAAAAACTGCGACTTATAGTCCGAAAAATACGGTAATTGGTTTGAAAAACATCTCAAATATCATCAACATGTTGCACAATGCTTTATTTCAGCCAACTCTCACATTCCAAAACCATGCATGTTAGATTCATTGGAGACTAAATTGACCATAGATATGAATGTGGGTGTTTGTTTATATATACACTGTCATTGGCCATGCTCATTTTGGTTAGCCTGGCAATGAACTAATCCATTGTACGCTAGCATTACGCTAACGGCATTGGAGCTCAACCTTCGTCCTGCATAACTGTATTGCTTTTTTCAGTTGATTCCAAACTGTATTATTAATTTAACCTGCTTCTCACGTGCACTTAGTTTTACGGTGACTTCATTGTGGACAATAGCAACAAAACACCTCAAGTTATTTTTTTCACCTCTAATTAGGAATGTCCGATAATGGCTTTTTGCCGATATCCGATATTCCGATATTGTCCAACTCTTTAATTACAGATACCGATATCAACCGTTACCGATATCAACCGATATATACAGTCGTGGAATTAACACATTATTATGCCTAATTTGGACAACCAGGTATGGTGAAGATAAGGTACTTTTAAAAATTTTTTATAAAATAAAATAAGATAAATAAATTAAAAACATTTTCTTGAATAAAAAAGAAAGTAAAACAATATCAAAACAGTTACCGGTACATAGAATCTAGTAATGAATGAAAATTAGTAAAATTAACTGTTAAAGGTTAGTACTATTAGTGGACTAGCAGCACGCACAATCATGTGTGCTTACGGACTGTATCTCTTGCAGACTGTATTGATATATATTGATATATAATGTAGGAATCAGAATATTAATAACAGAAAGAAACAACCCTTTTGTGTGAATGAGTGTGAATGAGTGTAAATGGGGGAGGGAGGTTTTTTGGGTTGGTGCACTAATTGTAAGTGTATCTTGTGTTTTTTATGTTGATTTAATAAAAAAATTAATAAATACAAATAAATAAATAAAAACGATACCGATAATAAAAAAAACGATACCGATAATTTCCGATATTACATTTTAACGCATATATCGGACATCTCTGTCTCTAATTCAAATACCTGTTTACAAATTTGGCTAACTCAATTGCAATATTCAGGAAGAGCAGAATAAAGTGTAGCCTGTGTTACCTTTTAGAATAAGCAACAATATTTCAAACTGCAAATGAACCGAGCAGTCTACCAAGTCAAATTCCTTGTGTGTTGAACTTACTTGGCCAAGAAAGCGGATTCTAATATAAGAAAATATTTACGTTATTATTATTACCGGTAACTAAAAACACATATTTGTTTTAAATATACTAAACATTTGTTTAGCCTTTTAAAAGAAAATATATGCATCATTGCAAATCATCATATGTATGATGATGTCATACTGACCATGCCCCCATTGCCATGTACCTCTACATCAGGGGTGTTCAAAGTGCGGCCCGCAGCTCAATTTTCATTGGCCCGCGACACATTCGATAGACAAACTAAACAGGTCCCAAATTAGAAAAAAAACTATGAAAAATTCAACGGGACCAAACCCCCCAAAAATGGGACCTGAAAAACAAAATGGCCGACAACCTGAGCGTTTTACTGTACGAGGTCATTTCTTGTGAGACATGATATGTTTTTGAGTGTACTAAAGCCCTCAAAAGCGTTTCAGTTGACGGTATAATAGCAATATTAGTAAATACAAGCTTACTTTAGAGCACAGTTAACATAAATACAAATAATAAAATAAAATCATTATTAAAATAATCATGATTTTATTGCTTTGTTGTCTATAACACAAAGCTAAGATGTAGAAGTGTTTTTCAAATGTTAGCATATGTTTACCTACATTGTTTTGGTTTGAGTATTTTTCATATACAAAATGTATAAAAGTGGCCCTCGCATTCTTAAATTGTGTGGCCCTCGCTGGAAAATGTTAGGACACCTCTGATCTACATCAACAATATGATTTGGCTGGACAGGACGGATTAAAAAATAATATATATAGAAAAATAACTAGATTTTTTTTTAAAATTAAGAATTGAGAATTGCAATTCATTAAAAAAATCGCTCACTAACATACCTTCTGAGACATGCTGCCATCTTGTTGGCGTCCAGGGCTGTGCTCAATCGCCTGCATTTTGCTGCGGGGCTGCGAGGCGTCGTCCTCCTGCGTGTCAGCCAGCCTGTGGGGGCGGTCGGAAGCGCTCAGCCCCAGGATGAGCGCCACTTTGTCGATCTCGCTGTGTTTCTTCTCGGCGGCCTCGTGCTCCTTGCGGAGGTTGGAGATCCGTTTGATGACGTCCTCCTGCAGGCGGCCGATCTCCTGCAGCAGCGGGTCTTTGTGGCCATCTTTCTCTCGCCTCTTCTTCCTCAGCAGCTCACCTGAAAGCACAACAAACATGGCCGCCGGCCGGTCAGCTGATGCCAGGGCGCCGTCCCACCCGAGTCAACATGGCCGCCACACGGTAGAACCTTGCTGCTTGCGTAGCTCCTCCAATTCTTTCATGAGGTATTCCTTCTTTTTCATCCGCATGTCCCGCTCCTGTTTCAGGTTCTCACGCTCCTCCAGTACCTGCACAGTGTGACAAGGTCATAGGTCATAATGATCATGTGGCCAAAAATGTTTATCACCAGACATTTGGCATATTTAAGTCAAGGCTGGGCGATGAAACCATATCAATATATATTGCATGAGACGTAATATCAATAAAAAACTGCTTTGTTGTGTTTGATAAAACGTTTGACTTTTTTTTTTGTCAGGGTAATCGATTTCAATAAAAAACGTGTTCCATAAAACGTTTGGAAATGTTTTTTCTTTTTTGTCGGAGTAATACATTTCAATAAAAAATGCGTTCAATAAAAGGTTTGTGAATTTTTCAGATTTTTGGTTGAAATAATCGATTTAAATAAAAATGTGTTCGATAAAACGTTTGATTTTTTTTTTGTCGGAGTAATACATTTCAATAAAAATGCGTTCGATAAAAGGTTTGTCAATTTTTTTTCTTTTTGGTTGGAGTAATCGATTTAAATAAAAAATGCGTTGGATAAAACGTTCAATTATTTTCTTTTTTGCCGGAGTAATAGATTACAAAAAAAAAAGCTTTCTATAAAACTTTCGATAATTTTTTTCTTTTTTGTCAGAGTAATCTATGTGTTCGATAATACATTAAATTTTTTGGTCGTAGTCATTTATTTTTTTTGCGCACGATAACTTTTTTTCCTATTTTATCGGAGTAATCTATTTCAATTAAAAATGCGTTCGATTAAACGTTCAATATTTTGTTTTCTTTTGACTGAGTTAGCGATTTTAAAAAATGCGCTCGATAAAATGTTCAATACATTTTTTGTCAGAGTAATCGATTTCAATGAAAAATGCGTTCTACAAAACTGTTTTTTTCTTTTCTTAATAAAAAATGCGTTCGCTAACTTTTTTTTCTTCTTATCAGAATAATCGATTTTAATAAAAAATGCGTCTGATAAATCGTTTGATAATTTGTTTCCTTTTTTGTATATCAATAAAAAATGTGTTTGATAAAACATTACTTTGTTCTTCGTCAAAAAAAAGGTGAAGTATGGAAGCAAGGTTGGTTGCATTAACAAAGGCACTCTACTCTCTCTCTGGTAACCGAGCAACACAGGAAGTGATCCCTGATCAGTGGGCGTGACATGCTAACAGCCAATCAGGTGACAGTATCAACTATCAAGCCTGGTTGATTCTTTGCATGGCGTGAGAAGAGAAAAGTCCAAATGAAGAAATTGTAGATAAAAGAGGAAAAGTCACCTGGACAGTTTTTGGATTATTTTCAAAGGGACCGTAGTCAGACCAATGTGGTCTGTAAATGATGCAAGGCAAAACCGCTAATACCACACCACCGTAGCCACGCTCACCCTTTAGAGCACAGCTGTAACTTCCTGTCACTAAATCTGCAGAAAAAAGTTCTTCTCAGGTTTCTCTATGTTTACATTTTCACACTTTGCACTATTTTCTTACACTTCATGAAGGATTTCTTACATATTCAATAATTTTAAGAGCTTATTGTTAAGTGTTTATTGTGATTGTAATATTTTGTTGACATTTAGTGTTTTCAATATTTGTGTTCACATTTCCTTTCTGCCTTGATAGCTGAGGGATTATAATCACAGGAAGGTTACATTTCAAATACAATTTTTATCCTGCACCTTATATTCCATAGGTCATAAAAATAAAATAAAAAATATGGATAAACCAATATAAAAAACTAATATCATGATACAGTTTTCAGCCATATATATACACAATATAAATATCAATTTGGCCGACAATAAATATAATAAGTTGATGACATATTTCACGCAATGTAGAGTCCTTGCTAGCGGCTAACATCCCTCCACAGTGCAAAGTCACTTTTAAGTCAGCCATTTCCGGTTCTAAATCGGCTGTCAAAGTATCCCAACTTGTCGGAATACATCCTCATCCTTCTACTATCCAGGTGAGAGGCGTGATTTTTGATCTAGAGTTCATAAAAAAACATTCCGGAAAGTTCCACAAATGGCGGCTCAGGCAAATTCCCGGTCTTCATTTATTTGACAAAAGATACACTCTCGTACAACGACCTCAATGTACGTCTCTCCTTTCCCGACAACACTCGCCCAACAACAAGTCACTTCCTCGTCCTTGCCCCGGAAGTCCCGCCCCCCGCAGTTGAAGAAATAATGGCCACTTTGGCCTGGAAAAAAAACGATCCAACATTATACGAACGCATTTTTCATTTATATCGATGAGGTGTCTACTGCGATACATAATTATATAATTTATCACTGCGATACATAATGATATCGTTTACCCCAGACCAAGACACTGACCTTCTGCTTCTCGCTCTCATTGTTTTCCAGCTCTGACACCTGGACGAGGACGGGAGACGCTGGCGAAGAGGAAGAGAAAAGTCACGTGGGTGACGTCTTCATGTCGGACATTGGGACGGCGACTGACCTTTGACCTTGCGTTCGAGGGGTGGGTGTTGGTTGTACGGCTGGTTGTACGGCAGGGAGGGGTGGAAGTTGTTGGGCGCAGGGTACATGGACGACCACTGCGGCTGTGTGTATGGCACGAAGCCACCGTACTGGCCGTAGCCGGCGGGCTGGTAGGCGGCGGGCATCATGTTGTGCACCTGGGGTGGGGGGTAGGAGGGGACGGGCAGCACGGGCGGTGCCGTCATGGTGTCGGACGCTTGCTGCTGCGACTCTTTGGAGGCGGCGCGTGCGGGTGCGGCGGCATCGCCGCTGGAGTCCGAGCTGCTGCTGCTGCTGCTACTACTACTGTGGCTCCGCCTTCCGCGGCTTTCCTCCGAGCTGCTGGACGAGTGGCGTCTGCGCTTCGTCGGCGTCTTGCGGGCGGGCTTGTTTCCCTCCAGCCGCTCCTTGGTCCTGGCGGCCATTTTAGTTATCTCGGTCACGCCGAGGTCCAAGCCGATGGTTTTCAGCAAATCCTGGATGTTCTGGTACTTGTCCGAATCCTGCTTGTGCGTCACTTCTTCTGACTCGGGGGCAGAAGTCGACACCGGGGCGGCGCTGTTGGGCTTGAGGCCGGAGGGAGGCCAGATAGCGTCCACGTCGCTGGTGGTAGGAGGGGCCTGGAGGTGGGGCAACGCCACAGGTGGGGTGCCATACATGGGGGAGGCGGCGCGAGGCAGATAATCGCTGTACAGCGCCTCCTCCGTTACGTCCTCGTAAAGATCAAACGTGTGGCTCTGGGCCGGCTGAGACTGCGCCGAATATTTGGGCTCCAAAGACTCCCCGTACAGGAACTTCTCCTCGTCGTCCATGTCCGCCGCCGTCTTTTCTGGGCTCTCTGCTGTTCTGCTCATGCCGGCGTCCAGTAGGTTGACGATCTCCTTGATGTCCACACTCTGAGCGATCAGCGGGTCGGACTGCAGCTGCATCAACATGGATGCCATGGCGGCCGGCTCCATCCCTCTGCAAGCCTGCAGCAGTTGCTCGGCCACGGTAGAAATGGTGGACCCCGCCGCTTCTCTCTGCGAGTCTGTGCTCTGAAACAAAAGCCAGACGCGCCTCAGTGACAAAGCTTTCTAGATACTTGATAGGCAAATGAATGAATGAAGGAAAAATAGGAAAGATGTGCTGCAGAGATAGCTAGCATGTTGACAGCGCTACACTAGCATTATTAATGATGTCATCTAGCTAGAGCTAACTAGCGTGTTGACAGCGCTACACTAACATTATTAATGATGTCATCTAACTAGGACTAACCAGCGTGTTGACAGCGCTACATTAGCATTATTAATGATGTCATCTAGCTAGGACTAACCAGCGTGTTGACAGCGCTACATTAGCATTATTAATGATGTCATCTAACTAGGACTAACTAGCATGTTGACAGCTCTACACTAACATTATTAATGATGTCATCTAACTGGGACTAACCAGCGTGTTGACAGCGCTACCATAGCATTATTAATGATGTCATCTAACTAGGACTAACTAGCATGTTGACAGCGCTACACTAGCATAATTAATTATGTCATCTAGCGAAGGCTAACTTGTGTGTGGACAGCGCTACATTAGAATTATTAATGATGTCATCTAGCGAGTGGCCTTAGTAACATTAGACATGAATGAGGGGGCTGCAGTCTGCTGCACGCATCATGCCCTTTGAGCAGTAAGCTAATACCAAATTCGGGCAGCAACGCACCCTTAGTGATGGCGAGTCTTCGTTTTCGCCGTGTTTCTTCAGTATGGACTTGGTGGGCAGACTCCAAGTGTCCTCCAGCGCCTTCCTGCGGCCAACGCCTCGCAGCTGGTTCAAGTTTCTCCTGCTTCCTCGTTCAGCGCTACTGCTGGAGCTGCTTCGACTCCTCCTGCTTTTGCTGTGGTTCCGACTTGGCGAGGACCGACCATGGCTCCTCCCTGTGGACCTGGATCTAGAACTGGATCTGGACTTGGATCTAGACCTAAGGCGAGGGCGGCTCTTACTGCGACCCCGGCTCTTAGCCCGGCTGCGGTCCAAACTGCGACTCTTGCTCCTTGCCCGGCTCTTGCTCCTCGCCCGGCTCTTGCTCCTCGCCCGGCTCTTGCTGCGTCCTCGACTTTTTGCCCGGCTCCGGTCCGGACTTCGCTCTCGGCTGTGACTGTGCTCATGCTTGTGGTGTAGGTCCCTGCAGAATTACACACAGCTAAGTGTAAAGCTTCATCCCAAAAAGATAAAAAGTAAAAGAAAAAAAACAATAATTAAACCATAAGCCGTTGCTTTTTTCCTACGCTTTGAACCCTGTGGCTTATTAAACGATGCGGCTAATTTGTGAATTTTTCTTTGCTGACTGGCTTAATGAAACACATGCAAAGACATTAAAAAGGTGCCTATGGTGCCATCTTTTGGGCGAGGTCGTTCACTGCAGGGGCTGCTGGGTGAATGCCTACAAGTGTTTCCTGCTGTTTAAAGCTTTGAACCGGAAGTACAAGTGTCTTCCAATCGTCCATAGCGTTTCTACTCGTATGGATTCTTCCTCCCCCCCTAAAATTTAGTGGGCGTGGCTTATTACCCGGGTGCACCATAGTCCGGAAAATACAGCGAGTAAAAAGAAAAATAATAATATGTACGCAATTGTTTGCATTCTGCCTGTTCATAAAATGTTTCCACTTCAGTCAACCAATGCACTTTGGAAAAGGTGTTGGGATTTCCTTCTATCCTTACCTGTCGTGGTGATGTGAGGAGGAGCCTGTGAGCTCGTTGCCAACGGTGATGACGAGGTTGTGGTTGATGGGATGCCCCGGGCGGGGCGAGTGAGACCTCTGAGTAAAAACAAGAGGTGACGTTTACATTTGACCAATACTCGGTGGTACCAATTTTCCGTACTTTTGTGTTTGTTCATGTGTTGATAAATGTTCATTGTTAATAAGAACATGTCTTTTTCCATTGAACAGTGATCTGATAATGATATCAGTGCTGGGACATAGTAGACTGTTTGTGCAGTGGCAATTCCTACACGCCACATGGCAATGGTCAATACTAGTGATGTGCGATACCACTCATCTCCTTTTCGGGTAATATTTAGGCTGGTATCCGCGATACAGATACGATACTTTGTGCAAATATAACTAATGTGTCTGTTAACATATAAAAAGTTGTGTGTTTTCAAATAAGAAAAAAATCGGAATGTAATGAGAAAAATCTGACTTTTAAAAATAATAATTAAATATATACTTAGTCACCAACAACACAATAGTTTGTCTTTAAATACACATAACTGTTTTTAGCATTTAAAAAAAAAAAACTTTAGACACCCCTGAGCTAAAATATTAGAAGCTCTCAAAATAATTAGATACACGCAACATAAACCACGGTAGTTAATTTAAAATTAAAAAAGGACTAACATAAGTCATAATTTTAAAAATTACAACAATAATAATAAACACTGTTAAATATGTAACAGAGCATTATTTTTTATTTTTTTGTCACACAAGGTTATGCAGTTACACAATCATATTATTATTCTTACATGGAAAAAAAACTACTTAAAAAATATGACAAAAGGGAAAAAAAATAGGAATGTAATGACATAAAGTTGACATTTTTCCATCCAATCAATCCACTTTATTTATATAGCACATTTAAACAACAAAAATGTTTCCAAAGTGCTGCACAACAATATTAAAAACAATATTTAAATATTATCCTTAGCTCCACCAATGACTGAATAAAAACAAAAAATAAACAAATATAAAACCAATATAAAAATAAATATGATTAAAAATGATTTTAAAGGGTAAAACCAATTAAAACAGTAAATAGAAATCAAAATTTAAAAAAATAAATAAACACAGAGGACCACACAACTCACATAGTGTTAAAACTGACATAATAGATTTAGCCCTTTAGCTAGTCCTACACCCCAGTCTACCAGGCACCACACCTTAGTCATAGGGGACTCCATCACCCGAAACATAAAGCTTAGCAAACCAGCCACAATTAAGTGTATTCCCGGGGCCACAGCACCTGACATTCAAGCTAATCTTAGGGAGCTAACTCGCAACAGGCCTAGTAAACACGTACGACAGGCTAATCGCACCACTAGTTATGCGAACATAGTTGTACACGTTGGCTCCAATGACACTAGGATAAGACAGTCAGAGATTACAAAGAGAAACATACCCAGGATTTGTAATCTCGCTAGAAAAATGTCCAGGCATCGAGTAATCGTCTCTGGCCCCCTGCCTGCGAGAGGCAATTATGAGAGGTATAGCAGATTAGTTTCGCTTAACAAGTGGCTGTCTGTCTTCTGTAGACAACAGGGACTAACGTTTATTGATAATTGGCCCTCTTTCTGGGGCAAACCAGGCTTGCTGATGAGAGACGGCCTTCACTAGGGTTGGGTATCGAGTATCGATTGGAACCGGGACTAACTTTCCGATTCTCCCGGAATCGTTCAAAAGTTTAAATTTCGATTCCTAGTTTCGATACCCAGTCCGCCGACCGTAAAAAAAGAATAAATCCGCCGACCGGAAGAAGAAGCCGCTGAACACCAACGAAGAAGCGCCCACCGCCGGAAGTGTTAGCGTAGCTGAGCCTATGTAACCGAGCGAGTCAGTCAAGCATGGATAGCGGGCGTCGGCGGTCGAAAGTGTGGCTTTATTTTACTAAAAAAAATGAAATATCTGCGAAATGTAACACGTGCGACAGGACTGTTTCGTGCTTAGGAGGGTGCACGTCGAACATGATGAAGCACCTCCGATTTCATGGAGTACAAATAAATGCGTGTCCCGTCTTCGACGCGCTGTGCCGACCGTCTTCCTCTGCCTCTTCCTCCGACGCCCAGCCTGGCACCTCGGTGACTGCACTGCAGTCCGAATCCGGTAAGTAAAACAATATATATGCAATAAATAATGTGTTTTGCGCCAACGTTGAGGCAGCTAACAAATTAGCCCGCATATTTTTTCATAGACAATTTACAACCTGCTAGCCAGGCTCCGCGATGTGCTCAGCGTACTCCGTTCACCGTAGCGGCAATGGGGAAGATGTCGGTACCACAGACGGAAGAGTGCCACAGAAAGGTCACTGCACACATAGTCAAAAGACTGCATCCCTTTTCAGAGGTGGAATCTCCAACATTTAGGTTAGTTAAGCAAAAACGTTAGAGCTAAGCTAATTGATACTGGGCTAAACAGTAACAGCAACATTACATGTTTGTTTATGTTTGCAGGGATATGGTGAAAACTCTCAAACCAAAATACATACCACCTTCCAGGGACTACCTGTCAAACACATTGATCCCGGCATGGTACAAGAAGAATCGGAATCGAGAATCGTCAGGAATCGGAATCGAAACAAAGAATCGGAATCGGAATCGTTCGAATTCAAACGATACCCAACCCTAGCCTTCACCCTAACCAGGAAGGCGCCATAATCCTGTCTTGTAACATAGATTTCCGTTTGAGTCACACTTGACTAACTACACTAGAGCAAGCCCAGTCACAAGCAATTACAGAGTCTGCTAGTCCGGGTGAGGAATCAGTTAAGCTAGAACTAGCCAGCGCCAGGCTGGAAAATCCCTGCACACATAGCAATTCTCTTAGAATAATACACAATTCACATAATGTTTTTTCTGCAGTGACTGTGTCAGAGGTGGACATGCATTCTATTGAGGTGGCTAATTATGATGCGTTCAGTGTATCGCAGCACAAAGCAAACAATCTGAAAATTTCCATCATATCAATTCCTAGATATGGTCGAAATTATTTAAAGCACACTACGCATAATAAACGCAACATTTTTAATATTACTACTATGGATAATTTCAACAAAAACTCCTCAAAACAGCCCATTACCTATAATATGGGCTTTTTAAACATAAGATCATTGTCTCCCAAAACGTTATTAGTTAATGAGGTCATTAGAGACAACAATTTTAACGTCATTGGTCTCAGCTAAACCTGGCTCAAACCAGACGATTTTTTTGCGCTGAAAGAGGCATCTCCTCCAAACTATACAAATGCGCATATTGCCCGTCCCCTTTTATGCTGTTCATTCTCATTTCCATGCCGACTGCTTTCCTTTAGGCGCACTGCCGCCTAATAGACATAATGAAGTGTCAAAAGGTATTAGCAAGTGGCAGTTTATTTCCCTTTTTACGATCAGTGTATTGTTGAATGGGCTCAAACTCGTGTTTATTGAGGGACACATCGCAATTATGGCTGTCCTCAGAGTGACTATACATGAACACAAACATATCATAGGCTTGTTACACAAATGTTTTGGTTATTTTTTTACCAACAGATTGATGGAAAACTTGCTTTGAAATTGTAAGACAAGATGACAAGCGGGTATTTAAAGGCCTACTGAAATGATTTTTTTTTATTTAAACGGGAATAGCAGATCCATTCTATGTGTCATACTTGATCATTTCGCGATATTGCCATATTTTTGCTGAAAGGATTTAGTAGAGAAAATCAACGATAAAGTTCGCAACTTTTGCTCGCTGATAAAAAAAGCCTTGCCTGTACCGGAAGTAGCGTGACGTCACAAGCGGTAGTGCTGCTCACAATTCCCCGTTGTTTACAATGGAGCGAGAGAGATTCGGACCGAGAAAGTGACGATTACCCCATTAATTTGAGCGAGGATGAAAGATTCGTAGATGAGGAACGTTACAGTGAAGGACTTGAGAGGCAGTGATGGACATATCTTTTTTCGCTCTGACCGTAGCTTAGGTACAAGCTGGCTCATTGGATTCCACACTCTCTCCTTTTTATATTGTGTATCACAGATTTGTATTTTAAACCACCTCAGATGCTATATCCTCTTGAAAATGAGAGTCGAGAACGCGAAATGGACATTCACAGTGACTGAACATGTAAATACACGATTAATAATATTCCGCTTGGCGAAGCTAAAAAAACAGAAGCTAACCTAGCTGCGTAGCCAACGCGATAGCGTCAGTCTCAAATGCAGATAGAAACTAATTTAAAAAAAACCCTGACTGGATGGATAGACAGAAGATCAATAATACTATTAAACCATGAACATGTAAATACACGATTAATAATATTCCGCAAAAGATTCACCAACACAGATGTCCAGAATACTGTGGAATTTTGTCGAAGAAAACAAGAGGCTTTTCTATCGGGTCCGATGGGGTCCAACCACTTCCGTTGCTTTTGTGACGTCACGCGCATAAATCATATCCAAAGGAGTTTTTCAACCGGAAGTGTGGCTGGAATTTTAAAATTGCACTTTATAAGTTAACCCGGCTGTCACACCAATTTTCTTCCCGTCACAAAAACCTTCCTAACCCCCATTTACTTCTGGGGTAATTTCCGCTTACGTCAGTTCCTCTTACGTCATTGACAGCGATCGATAGCACTTCGTTTGACTCTTTTTTATAATACAGCGTCAACAAAACGTCTGAATTATCAACAATAATGTTGATTTAAAGTACAGACATTTAACAGTATTATATATTAATTAATATTAGTGAAATGGTTTCAACAATAATGTTGATTTAAAGTAGTACAGACATTCAACAGTATTATATATTAATTAATATTTTTTGTACGTTACCACGAAGACAGAAGTTCGCAGCAGCGGCCCTAACACTCCGCTTGAAATGTTGCGAAGCCTGCTGGTGTTTGACATAAGTCCCCTGGGACAGATAAAGACGAATATCATCCAGTGACACCACCATTTTCAGGAGATTTGGATTTATCGATCGCTGGCAATGACGTGAGAGGAAATGACGTAAGTAAGAGGAACTGACGTAAGCGGAAATGACCCCGGAAGTAAATGGGGGTTAGGAAGGTTTTTGTGATGGGAAGAAAATTGGCGTGACACGGCCGTATTGGCATGTGTTGCAATGTTAAGATTTCATCATTGATATATAAACTATCAGACTGCGTGGTTGGTGGTAGTGGCTTTCAGTAGGCCTTTAAGTGTTCCTTTTTGATTACCAAAACACCCCGCTTTGAACATCTTGTTGCGTGATCTGATATTAAAGTGTAGAACATATGCAACATGTTTCTGTCAAAATTGAAAGAACAAATATATTTAGAAAAGGCCGGAAAGTGCTTTTTAATTTACACCCTTTTGCTGGCCACATAAATGACATGGTGGGCCACGTTTGCCCCCGAGGCTTTGAGTTTAACACGTTCAAGTGTGTATATCATGGGTGTCAAATGCAACAATGCAGAGTCTGTTTTTCTAAGAGCAACCATTATTTGTATTTCAAACAAACCTATTTTATAGGTGGCAAAGCGTATTATTAGTTATGTCATCATTCCAGCTTTTTTTAAATTAAATGTTTATTCCGACAATATACTGCAGGCTGTGGGCAGCAGATGGCCCCCGGGCCACACTTTGGACACCCCTGCACTGTATGTGGTGGAAAACACTTTTCGGTTTGATAACAATCCTTCCCTCCATTGTTTGACGGGCAGGAGATACAACTAAACAGGAGCATTTGATGGCACTGCAACTAAATATTAAAAGTCGGACTATCGCAATGCAAAGCTCACCTCTCGGTGCGGAGATCCGGACGAGTGCCCTCGACTATGGTAGTCTCTTGAGGGCGAAGGAGGGTATTTTCCGTGCGGCGGCGAGCGCCGGTGGTCCGGATAGCCGTGGTCGTGGTGCTCGGAGTGGTGTGGAGGTCTGCCTCGGCTCCTTCCGTGGCTTGGTGGTGGGTAAGGCTCGGAGTGGTGTGGAGGTCTGCCTCGGCCTGGTGGTGGGTAAGGCTCGTAGTGGTGTGGAGGTCTGCCTCGGCTCCTTCCGCGGCCTGGTGGTGGGTAAGGCTGCAATGGCGGTCGGCCGCGGTCCTCGAAAGATGGCGGGTAAGGGCCCCTCGGTGGAGGCTGACCGCGATACATGTTTCCCCAATGAGTGAAGACCAACAGACGGTCCAAGTGCCGGACGTACTTGGTTTACGTGAAAGTGGAGCCGGGATACAACATCCACAGCATAACTTTCATGAGTGCGTGCAACTGTACGCTTTCGTTGTTGTCGGTTTCTTCTTCGGCTTCATGACGCCACACATTGCGGCGTTGTGCGCCCCCTGCAGGCACACACCCTTCCTACAAGGCACAATTGTCCCGTGGGGCCCTAAAAAAGATGAAGGTTTTATGTCAATACTTTGAAGGTGTAACAGGTTAAGAATATTAAAGTTTTATGTCAATAATTTGCACGTATTAAAAAGATGAAGGTTTCGTGTCAATAATTTTTAAGGTGTAACAGGTAAAAAACAGGAACGCTTTGTCAATAATTTGCACATGTAACAGTTTAAAAAAAAAAAGTTTTATGTCAATTTTAAGGTGTAACAGGTAAAAAAAAAATAGATTTTCTGTCAATAATTTGAAGGTGTAAAAGTTATAAAAGATGAAGGTTTTATGTCAATAGTAAGGTGTAACAGGTAAAACGATGGAAGGCTTTATGTCAATAACTTGAAGGTGTAAGTTATAAAATATGGAGGTTTCATGTGATTCATTTGAAGGTGTAACAGGTAAAAAATCATGAAAGTTTTGACAATAATTTGCGCATGTAACAGTTAAAAAGTTGAAGGTTTTATGACAATAATTTCAGAATCAGAATCAGAATAGTTTTATTGCCATTGTTTGAGAACGGGTTCACAAACTAGGAATTTTTCTTGGTGCAAACGTGCGACATAAAACACATAACACATATTTGGTATAAAAAGAGCTGTGACTGAGCTATCAGATAGACTTAGAAGGGATTCAAGGAATTCAAGGAGCTGCTGTTAGGAGTTATTGTTCATTTGCCTGATGGCCGAGGGGAAAAAACTGTTCAGGTGGCGGGAGGTGTGGGTCTGGATGGAGCGTAGTCTCCTGCCTGAGGGAAGAGGGGAGAATAGTGTGTGTCCAGGGTGAGAAGAGTCAGCTGTGATCCGACCCACACGCCTCCTGGTCCTGGAGGAGAACAAGTCCTGGAGGGATGGGAGCTTGCAGCCAATCACCTTCTCAGCAGCACGTACGATGCGCTGCAGTCTATTCTTATCCTGGACTGTGGCGCCGGGGAACCACACTGTGATGGAGGAGGTCAGGATGGACTCTATGATGGCTGAGTAAAACTGCACCAGCAGTGAATTTGAAGGTGTAACAGTTATAAAAGATGAAGACTGTGTCGATAATTGTAAGGTGTAACAGGTAAAAAAGATGAAAGTTTTATGTCAATAATTTGAAGGTGTAACAGGTAAAAAATAATGTTTTGTCAATCATTTTTAAGGTGTAACAGCTAGTTAAAAAAGGTTTTATGTCAATAATTTGAAGGTCACGTGTGACAGTTAAAAAGTTGAAGGTTGTATGTCAATAATTTGAAGGTTCGGTTTTGGGACCAACATTTTTTATTTTATATATTAATGATATATGTGAGATATCTAAGTTATTGATACCTCACATATATCATATTGCACATGTAATCTAAGTCTAGAGCTGACCAATCGAAGTATAAGACTGGATCCCACCAATCTAAGTCTCGATCCGACCAATGTAAGACTCGATCCGACCAATCTAAGTCTCGAGCTGATGAGTCGAAGTCTAAGACTAAATCCGACCAATCTAAGTCTAAGACGAGATCTGACCAATCTAAGTCTAAGAATAGATCTGACCAATCTAAGTGTATAAGCATGAACTGATAAAGCCTACTTGGAAAAGAGTACAGACGTCTTCAACTCAAACCAAACAGTCCAGTTGCAATCGATTAATTGTTCTGAGAACACTAAGATGTCTTGCTCTGCACACCTACCTGTGATGTAGAAGTACTGTGTGTCCTATGTGTCAGAAATATTTAACATCTTGTTACATAATTTGTCAGCCTCCATTTCAAAGACGGACATTTTCTGACATAATATTTCCTCAGTATCTTTGAAGACTTTTACGGTAAGATGGCAGAGCCTAATACATCTAAATATTAAAAAGGATGAGCACAAACAAAATGGTGAATAGCACAATTATAACTGGATTTGTTGGTTTCATTTATTTCAAATGTTGTGTTTGTTTGGATGTCTTCCCCCATGATTAAAGCTAAAAAACAAAAAAAACAATACAATCAACAAACAGAAGCCAAGCTGACGAAGTAAGCACTCTCTTAGTCGGAGGTGTTGTTAATTTCTCCCTCCCACTTCTCCAGATAATCCTGCAGGTTCAAATTGAACAGGTCGATCCCCTTGTGGGACAAATGGATGCCATCGGGCCGGTAAAAAGCCCGTCCGTGTGTGAGCCACAGCGGATGTTGTCATGGGCCAAAGAAACGCCGCCTAACTTCGAGAATATGTTTTGGATTCTGCGGTTGACCGTGCTTCGGACCAGATCCACCTCATGGGCGTCAGCCGAGTGGCGCCGCCCCCTGCGGAGGAGAATATTGGACCAAACGAGGGGGGTGTGAGGGAAGATGGTCCTCATGGAGGTCAAGTCCTTTTTAACAGAGGCCACCAGGTTGGTAGGACTGTCGGTGCACATGTCGTTGCCCCCCAGGTGCATAACAAGGACGTGGGGGTCGGGCCAGGTGACTTTGAGCTGGTGCAGCAGAGGGAGCAGCTGCGGCCACGTCATGCCTTGGACCCCCTTCCACCAGATAGCTACCTTGCTGGGGTCCATTGCCAGCTGCATACCTACCTCTGGAGATGTGGCCCGCATCTCTGCCCAGTACACCAGCGAATGACCACAAATCCAAACATTCTTGGGCTCACTGCTGACTGCCGTGGCTGTAAATGGGAACACGATGGATTAATCAGTCAATGAGCTCAAGATGCTCACACAAAGACTTTACAGAAGTAAACACTTTTACAACTACTGACACTCTGTCGGACCATCCTAGCTGTTTAGTCCTGGACAACTGATGTAAACGGACTTTGTATTAAAGAAGATCATTTAGGAGGTTCCGTCTAGTTGTAATCGATTTAATGCCCTGATAATTAAATGAGAAAATTCACAGGTAACATTTAGGAAGTGTTCAACAAATCATCCAGATAATAACAAATAAAGACCTACCTTGACTGGTTTGACTTTCACCATAAAGAGCAATGAAAACAGTGTGTGGTGCTTATACAAGCACACTCAAACGATCAGGTCATTTTTATTTCAAAGTTCCGATCATTAGTTTCGCTTCTTTAGGAACTCCCCACATTTATGAGGCTAGACATTTAAGGACGAACTTAAACACAAATAATGAATAAAGTTATTCTGCCACATCACACAAGAGAATCAACAGATCACACAAGTAATTCTAGCTAGATTTGAGTAGTAACATTTGTCCGATGTCTAGCTTCTTCTCAGCCGTTAGATGACACAAAAACTGCTCTACAGTCAAGTACTATGTTACGGTGGTGGTGACGGTGCAACTATCACACAACTGTGCAGTTAGCATTATGCTACATCAGTGCTCAAATGCATGTTTTTTATTGGCAGGTCGTTTTGTTTAGCTGCTAGCTTGACAATTGTGGAACTTCCGAGGAGACATTTTCACACTTCTAGCTACTACTGTAAGCTTGGAGTCTACATCTGGATTCTTTAAGAAACCATAACCATAAACCACGTAAGCAATAAACTTGGTAATCCCATGTCAAATAGCATACATTTTGCAACAGCCTAATCATTCCACCACCTTTCTGTTGAAACTTCTGGTTCAGGTTAGGTTAGCTTAGCGTGAGACTGGAGCAAAGTGGTCTACAGATGTGATCTTGCTGGTCTGAGTATAGGAAAGTGGGCTAGCCTCTGCACTCATATTAACAGAATAGATCAGGAAGGATCATTTTAGTCAGTACACGGTAGTCACTGACTCTGGCAGCTTGGAGTGTA
This sequence comes from Entelurus aequoreus, assembly GCF_033978785.1. Lineage (NCBI taxonomy): Eukaryota > Metazoa > Chordata > Actinopteri > Syngnathiformes > Syngnathidae > Entelurus > Entelurus aequoreus. The sequence continues at coordinate 74,708,756 of NC_084739.1, forward strand.
GCAAACTTTACCTGAAGAACAATATGTCGACTTTACTTACCCCAACTCCTTCAAGACTTACCACCGACGAAATGCAACACCATTTGACAAAGCTGACTTGCTACCAATAAACAAGCTAAAAAGATAAAATAAAAAAAATATGCGTGACTTTGAACATGTGCTGTCCAGAGTGAGTTCTTGGTATGGAGAGGTTTTGGAATAAAAAGCTTTTGTGAACATGGCTAACACATTTGAACAGTGCATGGGTCTAGCATCAATCTTACGATGAGTTCTTCACATAGATTCAAGCGTTTCTAAATGTATCGCAGACTTGCAACGCTGTTGTAGACAGAAACTTGCATTCTAGGCCTAACAAAGTAGAGTTACAGAAGCTACATCTGCTGAAGAGATTACATGGTAAGTCTAGAACAAGAAACATAGCTAGCTAGCTAAGAAGCTTGGTATGTACTTTCAAAACAGTCCACAAGCCGCTGTAAGTAAACTTTAGCTGAGCAAAATCATTTGCACAGTTTAGACGATCGCATAAATAACTAACGAGCATGCATCCTAAGCTTCTTCATGCCATGTTCTTAAAAGCTGATTTGTAGCAAACTTTTAGCGCTACATCGGTGAACACAGTAAATGCACAGCCAGCCCTTAGAGTCCTTTCATACTCTGAATAAACAGGAGTACTTTGCATTTAGATGACTAATTGTAGCACAAATGTACTTGGGTCTCAGACTGTTGCAAGTTTTATCTCAGCTCATAAAAGTGAAGATTCGGCAAACAGGAAGGTCCAAAATGTCCCGCAGATGAGGAAAAGTACCTTTTTACTCACCTGGAAGGTACTGAATGTAAATGTAAAAAGCTGTAGTAGTTGGAGCTATGAGACACATGATGCTAGCTAGGCAACTCCCTGAGCTATGAAATTACTTGATGTTGAAATAACCTTAAAGGCCTACTGAAATGAATTTTTTTTATTTAAACGGGGATAGCAGATCTATTCTATGTGTCATACTTGATAATTTCGGAATATTGCCATATTTTTGCTGAAAGGATTTAGTATAGAACAACGACGATAAAGATCGCAACTTTTGGTATCTGATAAAAAAAGGCTTGCCCCTACCGGAAGTAGCGTGACATAGTCAATTGAACATACACGCAAAGTTCCCTATTGTTTACAATGATGGCCGCATGAAGTGAGAGAGATTCGGACCGAGAAAGCGACAATTTCCCCATTAATTTGAGCGAGGATGAAAGATTTGTGGATGAGTAAAGTGCAAGTGAAGGACTAGTGGGGAGTGGAAGCTATTCAGATAGGGAAGATGCTGTGAGAGCCGGGGGTGACCTGATATTCAGCTGGGAATGACTACAACAGTAAATAAACACAAGACATATATATACTCTATTAGCCACAACACAACCAGGCTTATATTTAATATGCCACAAATTAATCCTGCATAAAAACACCTACGTGTTTGTTATGCTAGCTCCTAGCTCCTCTGCTAGCTCCTAGCTCCATAGAACACGCCAATACAATTCAAACACCTGATCAACACACACAATCACTCAGCCCAAAAGACAGTTCACCTAACCCAATGTTCATAAAGCTTATATATTTTTAAAAAGTTACGTACGTGACGCGCACATACGGTCAAGCTATCAAATGTTTAGCAGCCAAGGCTGCATACTCACGGTACCTGGTATTCAGCTGGGAATGACTAAAACAGTAAATAAACACAAGACATATATTTACTCTATTAGCCACAACCCAACCAGGCTTATATTTAATATGACACAAATTAATCCTGCATAAAAACACCTACGTCTTTGTTATGCTAACTCCTAGCTCCTATGCTAGCTCCTAGCTCCATAGAACACGCCAATACAATTCAAACACCTGATCAACACACACAATCACTCAGCCCAAAAGACCGTTCACCTAACCCAAGGTTCATAAAGCTTATATATTTTAAAAAAGTTACGTACATGCGCAAAAATAAAGTTGCGCACCTACGGTCAAGCGATCAAATGTTTAGAAGCCAAAGCTGCATACTCACGGTAGCACGTCTGCGTCTTTGTCATCCAAATCAAAGTAATCCTGGAAAGAGTCTGTGTTGTCCCAGTTCTCTACAGGCGTCTGTGTATCGAAGTCAAAAGTCCTCCTGGTTAGAGTCTCTGTTATCCGAGTTCTTCCATCTTGACTGCATCTTTCGGGAATGTAAACAAAGACGCGCCGGCTGTGTACTGTTGTTGCTGACTTCATTCGAAAAATACATCCGTTTCGCACCGACAACTTTCTTCTTTGCTTGCTCAGCTTCTTTCTCCATAATGCAATGAACATAATTGCAACAGATTCACGAACACAGATGTCCAGAATACTGTGGGATTATGAAATGAAAACTGAGCTTTTTCGTATTGGCTTCAATGTGGAAGGCATACCCGTGTTCCCCGGGCTACGTCACGCCATACGTCATCCTCAGAGGCGTTTCGAACCGGAAGTTTAGCGGCAAATTTAAAATGTCACTTTATAAGTTAACCCGGCCGTATTGGCATGTGTTATAATGTTAAGATTTCATCATTGATATATAAACTATCAGACTGCGTGGTCGGTAGTAGTGGGTTTCAGTAGGCCTTTAAATAAAACTGGACTTTAAAAGAAGCAAAAAGGGTATGTGTGTATATCCTTAGTAACAACTTTTGCTAAAATACTAAGTAGTAGATGAACAAAACATATTTGTCCCTACTTCTTAGGCTGGATAGAAATACTATGTGAAGAGAGAAAAAAAAAACAGTTACTTGCAGTTTACTTCTTTCCTTGACGGCTGGGAGGAACCACTACTTCTTGCTAACGTGCACTGCTAAGAATGAAGACCTAAGACTGCTTTGGAAGTTTCCAAATCACCGACCGCAAACCTGTGTAATTTCTGTGTTACTGGGGGATCCGAAGCTTGGTCCGGCGGCAAACATAACAAGACCACCACAATGTGTTCCTGGTCGGATGTGCTAGAAGCATCTTTATGCTTTTTTTCCACTGCCTGGAAACAAATGCAATAGTGTGGACTTATATCTGCAAACATTACATAAATAACTAAGAAAAGCATTCTGCTTCTTTGGTACTTCAATAAGGCTTGGTGAAAGCAAATACAAGCTGCTGTAGGTTTTGAAAAAAGCTTTGATAGATCAATATCTATGATACCTGGAGACAACATCATCGTCTTGCCTTGCTTGCGGGCTAGCTTTTCTTTGTACTGCAGTTCTCGCTTTTCTTTGTACTGCAGTTCTCGCTTTTCCAAAATCTTCTGGTTGTACAAGTCCAACTGTAACAGAAACACATGAGTACACAACAGTGACTACAAGTCCTCCAAAGAAATGCTACTGACTCTACCTTTTCCTTCTGCTTGGACTTGATGTCAACGACAGGGCAATATGAATTTGTGGCTGACTGACGTTAAACTGAACTGGACAGATTTGAGCGGTTTAGCTCCCGGCTTCATAGACTGAGACTTGACAGACTCGATGACATTTAGGCATCTGGCCACCGTCGAAGAGATTGTGGACTGGTCCTCGTTCGCAGTTGAGGACAATGGCTGTTTTGCTTGAGCAGGGTTGTCGAGCGGCAGAGCTGAGGCTGGCTTGCCAATGAAAGGAGGCTTTCCAGGAGATCGCCGGGGAGGAGGACCAAGAGGTGGTCCAGGAGGAAGTCGACCAGCAGCAGGAGAACATTTAGGGTTATCTTTGAGAGATGAAGCAGTGTCGAGGGGCGGCCAGTCTATTGGAGGGGATGGATGTTGGCAGTGTGCGGGACAATATTAGAACTTGGATGAACCATTCATTATCTATTTTTTAGTTCTGTGTCTGGCAACAAACAAGTTCTCTGTTTTTTATCAGTTCTGGTTTTATTTTGAAAAATGTATGAAGGAATGATACACGTGTGAACATTCTGATTGTCAACTAGAAACTTTCTTACCTTCCCCTTGGAGGCGGTGAAGTGGACGCGGACGACGGCCTTCATTGCTTTGGGGTCCCCGAAGAACCCCTTAAAGCTGAAGGAGAACTTCTTCTGGTCTTCCCGCCTGATGTGACCAAAGGAGGGCTGTGCAGCACAAACAATCGCGACTGGCGTCAACATGGCGTCGGATCAGTTTTTCAACAAACTATTTATGACATTCAAGATTGAATCCAGCCCATTGAGGATCATGTGACTACAGTAGTGTTCATTTTGTTGACTAAAAAATCGTCAATCGTCAACAACCTATTTTTCCCAGACTCATAAGAAGATTAAGAGCAAAAAGAAGAGAAGGAAGAAAAAGAATAGGAAGGAGAAGACAAAGAAGAAAAAGAGGAAGAAGAAAAGGAGAAGAAGAAAAAGAAAAAAGAGGAAGGAGAAGAAGAAAAAGAAGATGGAGAAGCAGTAGAAGATTGAAAAGCACAAGAAAAAGATGGAGAAGAAAATTATAAAGGAGGAGAAGAAGAGGATGATGGAGGAGGAGAAAAAGAAGGAGAAGAATAAGAAGAAGATAAAGGAGGAGAAGAAGAAGAAGAAGAAGAAGATGGAGAGAAGAAGATGATGAAGGAGAAGAAGAACAAGACTAAGGAGAACGAGAAGAAGAAGAAGATGATGATGATGATGGAGGAGAAGAAGTAGAAGAAGAAGAAAAATAAGTAGAAGAAGATGAAATGGGAGAAGAAGAAGATGGAGGAGAAGAAGAAGATGGAGGAAGATGGAAGAGAAGAAGAAGATGAAAGAGAAGAACAAGATGAAGGAGAACGAGAATGAGAAGAAAAAGAAGAAGAAAGCTTAGATGTAGTACTTGAATGATGTTAGAAGATGATCAAAGAACACTAAACTAACTTAAGTCCACATCAGTCCTCACTTCAATAACTCTAAACATGTTTACACTTAGTCTACACTTGTCTTGCTGGACCAGGTTTAGGTTTAGGTCCAGTTTAAGGACCGGGTTTAGTACCTTTCAGAGCAAAATCTGCCTGGACCGGGTTTAGGTCCAGTTTTAGGAACGGTTTTAGTACCTCTCAGAGCACAAACTGCCTGGACCGGGTTTAGGACCAGGTTTAGGTCCAGTTTTAGGACCATCTTTAGTACCTTTCAGAGCACAATCTGCCTGGACCAGCTGTAGGATCAGGTTTAGGGCTACCTTCAGGACCTTTCAGAGCACAATCTACCTGGACCAGGTTAAGGACCAGCTTGAGGACCATCTTTAGTACCTTTCAGAGCACAATCTGCCTGGACCAGGTTTAGGACCAGGTCTGGGACCAGGTTTAGGACCAGCTTTAGTACCTTTCAGAGCACAATCTGCCTGGACCGGTTTTAGGACCAGGTTTAGGTTCACTTTAAGGACCGGGTTTAGTACCTTTCAGAGCAAAATCTGCCTGGACCGGGTTCAGGACCAGACTTAGGTCCAGTTTTAGGACAATCTTTAGTACTTTTCAGAGCACAATCTGCCTGGACGAGGTTAAGGACCAGCTTGAGGACCATACTTTAGTACCTTTCAGAGCACAATCTGTCTGGACCAGGTTTGGGACCAGGATTAGTACCTTTCAGAGCACAATCTGCTTGGACCGGGTTTATGACCAGGTTTAGGTCCAGTTTAAGGACTGGGTTTAGTACCTCTCAGAGCACAATCTGCCTGGACCGGGTTTAGGACCAGGTTTAGGACCAACTTTAGTACCTTTCAAAGCACAACGACCTGGACCCGGTTAAGTCCAGTTTAAGGACCGGGTTTAGTACCTTTCAGAGCACAGTCTGCCTGGACCGGGTTTAGGACCAGGTTTAGGTCCAGTTTTAGGACCGGTTTTAGTACCTTTCAGAGCACAATCTGCCTGGAGCGGGTTTAGGTCCAGTTTTAGGACCATCTTTAGTACCTTTCAGAGCAGAATCTGCCTGGACCGGGTTTAGGACCAGGTTAAGGTCCAGTTCCAGGACTGGGTTGAGTACCTTTGAGAGCAGGGAGCTTCTGCAGTTCTCGGTTCCTGCTGACACTGAAGCGAGACGAACTGTGACGACGCTCCTTCACCACTTGAGGACCTCAGGTTATCCGTGAATGTGTACATTGTACAAATGATGAGAGATTTCACGGTCAAAGATTTTATGGTAAAAAATTGGCCGCTGTCGCCAGAATTTTACCGTAAAAAAAGACTTGTACCATTTGTCTCTTTACAGTCATACATCGTAAAAACAACCACAGATTTTACGGTCAAAATCTGGCCGCTCTGTCGCCAGAATTTCACCGTAAAAAAAACAATGGTAACATAAAAAAAACAACTCTACGATGAAATTATAGCGACTGATTTGCCAGTCTACAGAGTACTAAAACATAATGACCAATGCCTTCTGAGGGCAGCCATAACTGCCATGTGGCCCTCAATGAAAACAAGTTTGACACCCTTGTTCTAAAACTACTAAATTTCCCTGGTAACTATAATTCCATCTATGGCCTTGTTCTCACACTGCAGGTCAATTCCGATTTTTTTGCCCGTATGCGACCTGTATCGGATTTTTCCGATTTTTTCATATCCGATCCAGGCCTCGTTTGTACATGGAATCAAATCGGAAATGTATGCGATGCGTCCTGCGCTCAGATCGCATTCATCCGACTAGAACGACTTAAAAAGCGATAGGCCTCACAATTATTAAATCTGGACTCTTGATCAAACATCACAAGAAGCAGCAGTTTTTCCCTCAAAGGAACTTTTAATAAAAACAACTTTAGACAAACGGATGTGAATTATGTACACTGAGGGAATTCATCTCCTTCCTGGATTGAGCACACGCCAAGGTCTTCCTCTACTTTCTTTACAACTTTGGAATGACAAAATGTTTTTTTTTAAATAAAATAAAAAACACTGAATGGGTCTCTGTCAGGACCGGACTAATCCCTGTATAACAGAGGAAAAACTGTAATGGAATCTGGGATCAAAAGTAAGAGCGTTCCAAAAGCAACTATTCTCAGCAGACAAAAGTTTGATCCTGTGGATCCATGACCCTGGAAATTTCATTGACTGAATTCATCATCCCGGATTCTCAGTCCCACCCCGTCTAACTCAAAGTCAACTGGGAGTCTGGAAGGGTCACGTCCACATTTTCAGATGTTTCCATCGCTTCGGGAATCTCCTTGCGTGCTTGATGTGGCCCAGAGTCCTGATCCGAGAATTCCACGATGTTTAAGTCAGAAACTCCCAAGGCCGGCTCTGGTTCTGACTGGACATGAAAATGCTGCTGCCTGGTCTGGGATCTGGTTTTGGATCGTGTTTGTCGTACAGGGGTGGTGCAAACGGGAGGATTTCTCTTTTGAGCAGTTTTTCTTTCAGAGCTAAGACAAGGTGTGGATTCATGATCCGTTACTGGAGGTGTTTCTAGAAGGTCTTGAATTGGGGTATCGTTGTGTATTTTGGATCCAGAAACTGTTTTTTCCTGTTCCTGATTTTGTGACGTAGGTGTTATCTTAGCAGGTTCGGGAAGGTCTTGAATTGGGGTATCGTCGGGTATTTTGGTTTCAGAAACGTTTTTTTCCTCATGTTGAGTTTGTGACGTGGGTGCTATCCTAGCAGGTTCCGGAAGGACTTGAATTGGGGTATCATTGTGTATTTTGGGTTCGGAAACAGTTTTTTCCTGTTCCTGATTTTGTGACATGGGTGCTTTCCTAACAGGTTCTGGAAGGCCTTGAATTGGGGTATCATCGTGTGTTTTGGGTCCAGAAACGTTTTTTTTCTCATGTGGACTTTGTGACGTGGGTGCTATCCTAACAGGTTCTGGAAGGTCTTGAAGTGGGGTATCATCGTGTATTTTGGGTTCGGGAACTGTTTTTTCCTGTTCTTGACTTTTTGACGTGGGTGCTGCTATATCAGCAGGTCCTAGAAGGTCTTGAATTGGGGTATCATTGTGTATTTTGGGTTCGGAAACAGTTTTTTCCTGTTCCTGATTTTGTGACGTAGGTGTTATCTTAGCAGGTTCGGGAAGGTCTTGAATTGGGGTATCGTCTGGTATTTTGGTTTCAGAAACATTTTTTTCCTCATGTTGACTTTGTGACGTGGGTGCTATCCTAGCAGGTTCTAGAAGGTCTTGAATTGGGGTATCATTGTGTATTTTGGGTTCGGAAACAGTTTTTTCCTGTTCCTGATTTTGTGACATGGGTGCTTTCCTAACAGGTTCTGGAAGGCCTTGAATTGGGGTATCATCGTGTGTTTTGGGTTCAGAAACGTTTTTTTTCTCATGTGGACTTTGTGACGTGGGTGCTATCCTAACAGGTTCTGGAAGGTCTTGAAGTGGGGTATCATCGTGTATTTTGGGTTCGGGAACTGCTTTTTCCTGTTCTTGATTTTGTGACGTGGGTGCTGCTATATCAGCAGGTTCTAGAAGGTCTTGTATTGGGGTATCGTGTATTTTGGGTCCGGAAACTGTTTTTTCCTCATGCTGACTTTGTGACGTGGGTGCTGTCTTAGCAGGTTCATGATCATGCGCACTCTGAACCCTCTCAGATGCTAAATTCAAGCCGGTCTGTAAAGACCAAGCAGATTCAATGTGAATATCCAACTGGGACTCTGGTTCTGGGGTTTGTGGCAAACCATTTTGTGTCTGCTGAGGTGTGTTAGAAGGTTGTGGAGCTCGTTGGCTTGGAGAAGGACTGGTAATGGACTGGGTGCTACTCTTTTCACCTCTGTTGGCTGTAGTCGACTTTGTAAACGACAAAGGTCCTAGTTTGTCTATACTGCTGTAGAAGATGCCAAATAAGTCCTGGGCTTTGGCTGCAGCCAGGTTACTTTTTGGTTTTTCAGACGTTTTAGATCCTTCACTTGTGTTGATGAACGGTGGGGGCTTGACAAACACGGCCTGAGTCTGCTCACTCTCGGGCACACCGGGAGCTGCCACATCTGGCTCGTTTGTTGATGTTTCAAATGGAGCGGCGTCTGCCGTGTTAGGTTTCGATTCTTGGGGCACTGGGTCAGCCACCAATGGCTCAAGCCCAGACAGTTTCGGATCAGGACTAGTTAACGATAAAGATGCGGGTGGAGATGCTTTGGAAACTGAGAAGGTAGAATTTGACAAAAGCAAAGCGGATCTGGGGATTGAGGAGGCAGGCTGAGACACAGTCGGAGCTAGGCTAGGGATTGAGGAGGCAGGCTGAGACACAGCCGGAGCTAGGCTGGGGACTAACGAGGCAGGCTGAGAGACAGTCAAAACTGGCCTGGGGACTGCTGGGCCAGTAGAACAAGGAAACCGTTGCAGAGATTTAGACACAGTTGGGCCAAGAGGACTAGAAAACCTCTGCACAGATTGAGACACAAGTGGGACATGAGGAGCCGGAAACCGTTGCAGAGATTTAACAAGTGGGGCAGGATAAGACACAGGGGGATGAGGACCGAACTTTGTGTTAGAAGCTTCACTTGTGTTGATGAACGGTGGGGGCTTGACAAACACGGCCTGAGTCTGCTCACTCTCGGGGACACCGGGAGCTGCCACATCTGGCTCGTTTGTTGATGTTTCAAATGGAGCGGCGTCTGCCATGTTAGGTTTCGATTCTTGGGGAACTGGGTCAGCCACCAATGGCTCAAGCCCAGACAGTTTCGGATGAGGACTAGTTAACGATAAAGATGCGGGTGGAGATGCTTTAGAAACTGAGAAGGCAGAATTTGACACAAGCAAAGCGGATCTGGGGATTGAGGAGGCAGGCTGAGACACAGTCGGAGCTAGGCTGGGGATTGAGGAGGCAGGCTGAGACACAGCCGGAGCTAGGCTGGGGAATGAGGAGGCAGGCTGAGACACAGCCGGAGCTAGGCTGGGGACTAAGGAGGCAGGCTGGGACACAGCAGGAGCGAGGCTGGGGACTAACGAGGCAGGCTGAGAGACAGTCAGAACTGGTCCGGGGACCACAAGGGGATGAGGACCGAACATTGTGTTAGAAGCTGCGAAAATAGGTTTAGTCTCTGTTGGACTACCTGAGCTCTGGGGTTTTACGAACGGTGCGGCTTTTCCCGTCATGACTGTTGTATTGAATTCTGAGGCAGGGACAGGAAAGTTGGGTCGGATCTGAGATTGTTTGACCCCCTTTGACGGCAAAGGCATGGTCCTTCTATCACCACACATCTTTTGAGTGATTTCTTGGGCGAGGGCTACGGACTTTGCAAAAGAGTCGGCAGTGGAACTGCCGTCAGCTTTGTTCGTGGCTTTGGCTTTTTTCAAGGATTCTTCCTCCTCCTTGACGAACTGGGCGGCCTCTTTCTTGGCATCCAGAGCCAGCTGACTCTCCTTTTTCTTCCAAGTAAACCTCTCAAAGGTAGGCGCCGAGGCCACAGCCGCGTGCTTGGTGGCTTCCAAACTTTGCTTGCGGAGTTTAGCTCTCATTGCCGGACTCGGTCCACTCATGACTTTGGGCGGATCGTAAGGCTTCGGTTGCTTGTTTGCTTCTAGCGTAGCTTGGCTTTTGTTCGACGTGTCCTTCTCCACGCTCCTGACTTCTCGTTCACGCTCGTGTTTGGAATAGCCCTTGGAATATTTCGCAAATTTGTGCTTGTCCTCTTCTCTCGGGTCGTATCGGGGCCGTCGGTCGTACTTGTCCTCTTCCTGTCTGTGATGTCGATAACGACGGATACCCGGCTCCTCCTCATCTCTCCTGCTGTACTTGAGCCTGACATCTTCCTCTCTGTCAGGATAGTACTTGTCCTTCTTCTTGGACTCATACTTTTCATCCTTGTATTTCTTGCTGGGACAAGGACTGTGCTCATCTCGAGTCTTGCTCATTTTGAACTCCTCCTCTATCTTCAGAGCTTTTGCCTTCTCTTCCTCTTGTTCCACTTTCAATGCACGCTCTTCATCTTGTTTTTCTTTCTTGGCTTTCTTTTTGCCGCTTTTGTCCTTCAGCTTCTTTGCAGTCGCGTCGGCGACCAGCCCGGCTTGCCGGTCCAGGTTCCTTCTCTGCTCGTACAGCGGATTCTCGTACATTTTTTTCTGGAATAGGGTGGGAAAAACCCAAGTCAAATGTCTTTAAACTCATGGAAGACTCTTGGAATGAATACATGTTTGTGAGCGGCAGCGTTTATTAAAACGTACACAAGTGGTAAAAAACCATGACACAAACAGACTTCCTAAAACTAAGCTACAAAAGATGCAACTCTGAGGCCCCGTCAAACCTGAAGTACACACAGTGCATCCTCAAAGTATTCACAGCGCTTCACTTTTTCCATGTTGTTTTGTTACCGCCTTATTCCAAAATGGAATAAAATAATTTTTTCCTTGGAAATGTTTGCAATTTATTAGAATACTACAAAATCAACTGTACGCAAGTATTCAGAGCCTTTGCTCAGTACTTTGTTGATGCACACATATCTTTGGGCAGTTTCAACCAGTACTCTTGGCAGCACCTCTCAAGCTCCATCAGGTTGGATGGGAAGCGTTGAATGTCTCTGTACATTGCTGCATTCATCTTTCCCTCTATCCTGACTAGTCTCCCAATTCCTGCCGCTGAAAACCATCCCCACAGAATGATGCTGCCACCACCGTGCTTCACTGTAGGGATGGTATTGGTCAGGGGATGAGCGGTTTCCTCCAAACATGACGCCAGGCATTCACGCCAGAGACTTCGATCTTTGTCTCAGCAGACCAGAGAATTTAGTTTCTCCTGGTCTGAGAGTCTTTCAGGTGCATTTTGGAAAACTATTACAAAGGAATTGCTTCTACCATACAGGCCTGATTGGTGGATTGCTGCAGAAATGGTTGTCCTTCTGTAAGGTTCTCCTTTCTCCACAGATCAATGCTGTAGTTCTGACAGAGTGACCATGTGGTTCTTGGTCACCTCCCTGACTAGGGTCCTTCTCCCCCGATCGCTCATCTATAGGAAGAGTCCTGGTGGTTCCAAACTTCTTACATTTACGAATGAAGGAGACCACTGTGCTCATTGGGACCTTCAATGCAGCAGATATTTTTCTGTACACTTCCCCAGATTTGTGCCTAGAGACAATCCTGTCCTGGAGGTCTACCTTGGACTTCATTATTGGTGTGTGCTCTGTCTGCGTGCACTGTCAAGTGTGGGACCTTCTATAAAGACAGGTGTGTGCCTTTCCAAATCATGTCCAACCAACTGAATTTACAACAGGTGGACTCCAATTTAAGTGTGAAACATCTGAAGGACGATCAGCTGAAACAGGATGCACCTGAGCTCACTTTGGAGCTTCACGGCCAAGGCTGTGAATACTTATGATTTCCTAGTTTTTATTTGAATACATTAGCAAAAATTAAGAAAAAAAAAACCTTTAACCTTGTCATTATAGGATTTTGTGTGTAGAATTTTGAGGACAAACATTAGTTAATTACATTTTGGAATAAGGCAGTAACATAAGAAAATGGGAAAAAGTGAATGATGCACTGTACGGAATGCTTGGAAGCCCTGTTCTATGTTCGTGACTACACATGTGCGCATGTTCTGCTTATTCATTTATTCGTTGTCGCTCCATTAGCTCTCTAAGCTAAGAAGTGACTGTCGCATAAATGAGCGCCACTGGGCGGCGACTAAAGTGTGTACCTTGTAGCAGTCGTTGTGAAAGTGAGTGGTAGTGTGCTCTTCTGCACAGATGCTGTCTCCAAAGAACTTCTTACACAGCAGACAGAAAAATCCTCGGACAGGAAGTAGGAATTCCGAACCTGCGAGACACGTCGCACATGTTAAAAATCCACAAGGAGGCGCTACAGAAAAGAGCAGGAAATGAAAGAATGGCGAAGGTTTGACTCTTTGATCTGGCTGGTACGACGACAACGATGATGATGATGAGGACGTGAGTCGTCCAGAAGGTAAAAATTTCATCCAAGTACCTTTGGCTGGTTTTGTTAGCTTCTCTTCTGTTGGTGGTTTGCTCTGAAGGACTTTGGACGGCGACAAAGCCCAAGGCCTGTGGTAAGGGTCCAGCGTCTGGACCAAGAGAAAACATTAGCAAACGTGTCAAGCGACGGACGAAAACGTTGACGAGCAGTAGGGAGTTGCAACACTTCTAAAACATCAACTAATTATAAGCTCGTTACATCTTTACCATGCTACGCTAGCTTCAGCATGCTAGCAGGCCTATTTTCCAATCAAAGTATTCAAGGAACAAAAACACAAAAAAACAAAACAAACCTTCGAGTGCGTTTTGCTGTGCAAGTGGGTAAAAAAATCAAACATGGAGCCGCAGGTGGTGTTACAGTTTTTACACCAGTGGTTGCCGGCGTCGTAGTACTCAAACGGGTCAGGGGGCGGAGTCTGTGAAATGACCGGCGGCTTGGGTTCCGGGACTTTCTGCTAAGAAATAAAGACGGAGGAAAGTTAGCGTGAGGTTCCGTGAGGGCAGAAGTCTGGTTTAAAAATAAAAAATAAATAAAGTTTTCTTACCTGCCAGGCATAAAAATGCTCATCAGCACAAATGAGATGAAGGAACTTTATTTGAACAATTTGAAGTGAAGTGAAGTGAATTACATTTATATAGCGCTTTTTCTCAAGTGACTCAAAGCGCTTTACATTGTGAAAACCAATATCTAAGTTACATTTAAACCAGTGTGGGTGGCACTGGGAGCAGGTGGGTAAAGTGTCTTGCCCAAGGACACAACGGCAGTGACTAGGATGGCGGAAGCGGGGATCGAACCTGCAACCCTCAAGTTGCTGGCACGGCCGCTCTACCAACCGAGCTATACCGTCCCAATTCACAAGATGTCTCTTCTAATTCAAATGATTCCAGTTATACTTCTGCATGTCTTAGTGCGTTCCTTGTGAAGACTCAAACCTACAGGGCTGTGAATCTTTGGGCACCACACGATTCGATTCAGAACCGATTCTCGATTCAAAATCAATACTTTTTAATAACATTGCGTGCCAGTTCTATGAACTACATTCCTCCATTAAATAGACAAACAGCTGTGATAAATCTTCGTATTCCTTAATAGAAAACTGATTTTGTTTATTAAAATTATACCCAAACATTTAATAAAGTCAAATACAAATAAGGCAACTAGAGAAGTATCCAACACTTCTCTATTCTAAAGTTAATTCAGGGTTTCCACTACACGTAAATGACCATGGTGCACTGTCACCAGTGTTGGGTTAGTTACTGAAAACCAGGAACTACTTAGTTACTAGTTACTATATTTCAAAAGTAACTCAGTTACTAACTCAGTTACTTACACCAAAAAGTAATGTGTTACTGTGAAAAGTAACTATTTAGTTACTTATGTATATTTTTTTATATATATTTTTTTTTAAGGTGCCCTTTAATGCCCTTTTAGCTTTCATTTCAGTACTGTTATTGCACTGGAGAATAATACAATCTGTTGATCAACCTGACATGCATTTGCATCACTGAACTCTGCTAAGCAATGTGGTCTACATACAACACACAAATACATGTTTCAAAAGGCCAATTTGTTTCAGGCCAGAACAAATTGACACAACTATTTTAAATAGCTGCAACATAACATACATAAGTAACAAACAGCATAATAACAACATAGCTGTAAACCAAGAAAAGCACACACTACATACACAAAGCCTAACCAGGCGTTTTTTTCTCTCAAGGAATTCTGAAATAAAATCCTGTCTGAAGCCCAGAACACTCTACACATTTCCCCAGTTTTAGTTTAGAGATAAGGAAGGATTGGCCTGGCCCACTAGCATCCCTCTTTATGTTTGTGAACTTTATAGTCTATACATTTAGAGTGATGTGATAATCAAACACTTTAGAAATCTAGAATGAAAGAGCAACAGTATATAAGAGACTTGACAGAGTGTGTGTACCTTCAGTGCGCAGTGCCTGTTAAAATCCAGCCGCTGTTGCTTAGGAGGTGAAGTGTGTCTCTCTTTACTAGCTTCGTCGGAGCATGTTGCTTTTGTAGCTGTTTCAGCAGATTTGAATTGCTAGGATAGGATCTTTGATCCAAGACACAACTTACATTTAACTAAAATGTTCTTTTCTTTGTGGTCGACATAAGAAAAGTAGTGACAATATATCCATGATAAGAAACTCGGCTTCGGGCTTCGCCATGTCTTGTTAGTAAACACAGACACGCCCCCTCCCACACACACACACACACACACACACACACACACACACACACACACACACACACACACACACACACACACACACACACACACACACACACACACACACACACACACACACACACACACACACACACACACACACACACACACACACACACACACACACACAGACAGCGTGTGGCGCGCCTCTTCCGCAGCGCTCCAATAAAACACACTCAGATCTTCTCAGTTTCTAGCCGATACTACATAAAAAATAACGTAAAATAACGCAGTAACGCATCATGCAGTAACGATAACTGAGTTACTGAATATAAAAAATAACGCGTTATATTACTATTTACAGCCGAAAGTAACGGCGTTACTTTGTAACACGTTAGTCCCATCACTGAAAGACAAATGCCGCCGCACCTTCAAATTAAATTTAATTTTTTTACATGAAATCATTTTCTGTACATGAAAGCAAAATTAAGGAGGAACTGCACTTTTTTTGGTATTTTGCCTATCGTTCACAATCATTATGAGAGACAAGAACACACGTATCTTTTTTAGGATGTTAAAAATCCCTTGGAAGATGCGACTAATGGGATTCGCTGTTGTAGCGTTCAAAGCCTCTAAAACAACTTCAAAACTCTCCATCAACGTTTTAGATACACACTACAAGTATAAATATATATAATGTAGTAACGGAAACCTTCATAACAAATGTAATATGTACAATATACACACTGCAAATATATATACTGTATATATAATGTAGTAACAGACACCTTCATAACAATATGTAATATGTACAATATACACACTGCAAGTATATATTTAATGTAGGAACAAGACACCTTCATAACAATATGTAATATGTACAATATACACACTGCAAGTATATATATAATGTAGTAACAGACACCTTCATAACAATATGTAATATGTACAATATACACACTGCAAGTATATATACAATGTAGTAAGACACCTTCATAACAATATTTACAATATACACACTGCAAGTATATATATATATATTTTAAAAAAATAAAATAGATATATATATATATATAATGTAGTACCAAACACCTTCATAACAATATGTTATATGTACAATAAACACACTGCAAGTGTATATATAATTAGGGATGATGTTTGATAAGAAATTATCGAGTTCGAGCCTATTATCGAATCCTCTTATCGAACCGATTCCTTATCGATTCTCTTATCGAGTCCAGATAGAGTAGGTTTTTGTATATGGAAAAAAACACACAATATTTAGTTTAACAAAAGCTCACTTTTATTATATAAGAAAAAAATAAAATCTAATAAATAAATAAATATTGACTGTTACCCCCCTAAAAAAATAAAATAAAATAAATAAATATTGACTGTTGTTACCCAAAGTATATTAAGTGGGATTTTTCAGAAAAACAAATATATACAGTAACACAAAATTAACCTGTCTCTGTGATCACTATAGGTGTATAAATAATAATATAGTGTTAAATAAAATCAGTCCCTTGGGCACAAAACTGAAAATAATATAGCTCTCCAAAAAGTGCACTTCTGCTGCTATTTGACATAACTGTTTGTTATGATGCTTTGACATTTTTGCACTTTATTTCTTTATTGAAAGAAAATTCTATGAAGAGAAAAGTTGTTTGCAAATGTGGTTACAATGCTAAAAAATGAAAAGTTAAAGCTGAAAAAAGAAATACACTTTATTGAGTTAAAATCTTTCTTTATATGGGGAAAGATGTGATGTTATGAGCTAGGGAAAATAACAACTACACTACCCAGCATGCAACGGGAGTGACGAGCATGCGCGGTAGCCCCGAAAAGTGTTGCATGTCGTCACCCGGCAGCTAAGAATGAGGTTATGAGTACGCTGTGAAAGTAAACGTCAAGAACTCAGCCAACACGCCTCGTCTGCATTATTTATAATTACACAGACAACACATATACAGTGTGATTTTGTTTTGTTTACAAGGAAAGAAAAACAAAAGTTAAAAAAGGGAGATCATGTCATATATGTTGTATATATATGTATGTGCTGCGGTTGCTATAAGAACGTTGCGACAGCTGCCGTAAAGGAGGTGCGTTGCTAGCCTGGTTGCTATGTTTCCGGTTGGTCGTAAAAGTGTTCATCATGTGTTTGTACCCTGCTCAAATCTCTCAGTAAAGTTATTCATTGGATTATACCTTTTGTTTTGAACTTTATTACACATTGGAGCGCTTTTTCCGGTCTATTGTTTTCCTGCTTTCCCTATCTGCGCCTAATGACTGAGCTACGTGACGTCATTTCTTGTGATGTCACACGGAGCATTTCTGGTCGGGACGGGATTCGAATAAAGAACCAACTCTTTTTCTTTACTATAGGGATTAGAGTCCGAGGACTCGGTTCTTTTCTTATCGAACAACCGGGAAAACCGGTTTCGAGTATCATCCCCATATATAATGTAGTAAAAGACACCTTCATAACAATATGTAATATGTACAATATACACACTGCAAGTATTTATATCATGTAGTAACAGACATCTTCATAACAATATGTAATATGTACAATATACACACCGCAAGTATATATATAATGTAGTAACAGACACCCTGATAACAATATGTAATATGTACAATATACACACTGCAAGTATACAGTATATAGAATGTAGTAACAGACACCTTCATAACAATATGTACTATATACACACTGCAAGTATATATATATATATATATATATATATATATATATATATATATATATATATATATATATATATATATATATATATATATATATATATATATATATATATATATATATATATATATATACATACATATATATATATATATAATGTAGTAACAGACACCTTCATAACAATATGTAATATGTACAATAGAAACACTGCAAGTATATATATATAATGTAGTAACAGGCCCCTTCATAACAATATGTAATATGTACAATAAACACTGCAAGTATATATATAATGTAGTAAAAGACACCTTCATAACAATATGTAATATGTACAATATACACACTGCAAGTATTTGTATAATGTAGGAATAGACACCTTCTTAACAATATGTATTATGTACAATATTTAAAAGTATTTTAGTCATTTTAATCATTGACGGGACCAATTTCCACTGCGCATTTATTTCTGTTTCAATAGCGACGCACTTCCAACTTCCGGCAACAAATTTGGTAACAAACAACAAAGACAACTACTTTTGGACAAATTACGATTCACAACCTTATATTTTTGAAGCTGAATATACAGAGGATGAACTACTGCTTCTAGAAACGAGCACAAAGGAAGAGTGACACATTGGAGCAGACGGAAGCCGAGAGAGTGAGGTGAAAGTGACTCAAAGGAGCAAAATGTGGTATTTGAAGCCAGGCTATTTCCAAATAAATGGAGAGCCTACCCAAATAAACCGGGAAAAAAATCCCCGGCCAGCTGGACCAAACGGACAATTGTCCATCGAATGAGTCACACTTTATACAGATCATGATACATGCAGCACGTCATTCGTGTTAGTACTACTACAGTACATACGCTGTCTGGCTAGCTGTGTACAAACACAACATGAAATAATACTTTACAGATACTGTAATGATTGTTCATGTTTTTAAGTCCGTTCAGATTGGTGTCCTATTGCAGTGTTGTGCATTACTAACTCAAACGCGTTTCATGCTGACATAGAAGCTAGCTTATCTCATGCCGTAGCGAGCTTCTACAGCTAATACAGCCGATGTGTTACTACGCTATAAAAAGAGTTCCTCAGTTTTCACTCTTACAATAACAATGTTGCTACAGCTTGGTTATTATACAGGTTACAGAACGTAAATGAAGTATTGTTGACGGTTTTTGAATACATTTTTAAAGTGATTTAGAGGTAGTATAGATCTCTCCCATTAGCTGGATTGCTAGCCACCAAGAATGAGACGATTTTTACATGTTAGAATGCAAAAAAAGAAAAACCTTTTGTCTTCTTGTCTCTCATGATGATTGTGAGCGACAGAAAAAATTCCAAACAAAGTGCAGGTCCTCTTTAAGCAATATATTGTATGAATGGATATACTAATTGGTTTGAAAAACTTCTCAAATATCATCAACATGTTGCTCAATGCTTTATTTCAGCCAACTCTCACATTCCAAAAACATGCATGTTAGATTCATTGGAGACTAAATTGACCATAGATATGAATGTGGGTGTTTGTTTATATATACACTGTCATTGGCCATGCTCATTTTGGTTAGCCTGGCAATGAACTAATCCATTGTACGCTAGCATTACGCTAACGGCATTGGAGCTCAACCTTTGTCCTGTATAACTGGATTGCATTTTTCAGTTGACTCCAAACTGTATTATTAATTTAACCTGCTTCCCACGTGCACTTAGTTTTACGGTGACTTCATTGTGGACAATAGCAACAAAACACCTCAAGGTTTTATTTTTCATCTCTTATTCAAATACCTGTTTACCAATTTGGCTAACTCAATTGCAACATTCAGGAAGAGCAGAATAAAGCCTGTGTTATCTTTTAGAATAAGAAACAGTATTTGAAACTGCAAATGAACAGAGCACAGTCTACCAAGTCAAATTCCTTGTGTGTTGAACTTACTTGGCCAAGAAAGCGGATTCTGATAATATAAGAAAATATTCATGTTATTATTATCAACTAAAAACACATATTTGTTTTTGAGTGTACTAAAGCCCTCAAAAGCGTTTCAGTTGACGGTATAATAGCAATATTAGTAAATACAAGCTTACTTTAGAGCACAGTTAACATAAATACAAATAAAATCATTATTAAAATAATCATGAATGATTTTATTGCTTTGTCTATAACACAAAGCTAAGATGTAGAAGTTTTTTTCAAATGTTAGCAGATGTTTACCTACATTGTTTTGGTTTGAGTATTTTTCATATACAAAATGTATAAAAGTGGCCCTCGCATCCTTAAATTTTTCTGTGTGGCCCTCGCTGGAAAATGTTTGGACACCTCTGATCTACATCAACAATATGATTTGGCTGGACAGGACAGATTAAAAAATAATATATATAGAAAAATAACTAGATTTTTAAAATAAATTAAGAATTGAGAATTGCAATTCTTTAAAAAATCGCTCACTAACATACCTTCTGAGACATGCTGCCATCTTGTTGGCGTCCAGGGCTGTGCTCGTTCGCCTGCATTTTGCTGCGGGGCTGCGAAGCGTCGTCCTCCTGCGCGTCAACCAGCCTGTGGGGGCGGTCGGAAGCGCTCAGCCCCAGGATGAGCGCCACTTTGTCGATCTCGCTGTGTTTCTTCTCGGCGGCCTCGTGCTCCTTGCGGAGGTTGGAGATCCGTTTGATGATGTCCTCCTGCACGCGGCCGATCTCCTGCAGCAGCGGGTCTTTGTGGCCGTCTTTCTCTCGCCTCTTCTTCCTCAGCAGCTCACCTGAAAGCACAACAAACATGGCCGCCGGCCAGTCAGCTGATGCCAGGGCGTCGCCCCACCCGAGTCAACATGGCCGCCACACGGTAGAACCTTGCTGCTTGCGTAGGTCCTCCAATTCTTTAATGAAGTATTCCTTCTTTTTCATCCGCATGTCCCGCTCCTGTTTCAGGTTCTCACGCTCTTCCAGTACCTGCACAGTGTCGAACGCATTTTTCATTGATATCGATGAGGTGTCTACAGCGATACATAATGATTTCATTTATCACTGCGATACATAATGATATCGTTTACCCCAGGGGTCGGGAACCTTTTTGGCTGAGAGAGCCATGAAAGCCAAATATTTTAAAATGTATTTCCGTGAGAGCCATATAATATTTTTTAACACCGAATACAACTAGATGCATGCATTTTTAAGTAAGACCAACATTTTTAGAGTATAATAAGTAGGGATGGGTATCGAGTATCGAGTGGAACCGGGACTAACTTTCCGATTCTCCCGGTATCGTTCAAAAGTTTAAATTTCGATTCCTATTTTCGATACCCAGTCCGCCGACCGGAAAAAAAAAAAAAAAAAAAAATAGTATGTCCGCCGAACCGGAAGAAGAAGCCGCTGAGCACCAACGAAGAAGCGCCCACCGCCGGAAGTGTTAGCATAGCCGAGCGAGTCAGTCAAGCTCAAGCATGGATAGCGGGCGTCGGCGGTCGAAAGTGTGGCTTTACTTTACAAAAAAAAAATTAAATAACCGCGAAATAACAGAGCTCCCTGTCCATCAAGAAACGAGTGGAGAGAGAGAGCTGCAGATGTACCAGGACGTTCCACCGATACTTATGTCTGACGACCCTGCTGCATGGTGGTGGTCCGGTGGAACCAACAAAAGACTTATCCTTTGCTGTCAGATCGCGCTTTCTCCTATTTATGCATTCAAGCTTCTTCCACACCCAGCGAACGTGTATTTTCCACAGCAGGAGACACTATCTGTCCAGAACGCTCACGCATCCTGCCTGAAAAGGCGGATATGGTCATTTTCCTAAACAAGAACTGTCTCTGATTTTATACTGTACCTGCTGCTAATCTGGACTGGGTTTTGCAAGTTGTTTCTTATTGTTTATTTGCTTTTCTGCACCAGGTTAGCCCATCAGTGGGAGCACGGTAACATTTTTAAGTACCTGCAGCATCATACACTTGTGTGTGTAAATGTGTTTTCATGAGGTTTTCAAAAATAAAGCTCTCTTGAGGAAAGTGTACCCCTGGGAAAATGTATTCATAATTTATAATATTTATATTCAAGTTCATAGATTTGATATTTATATTCTAGTTGAAAACAGCCCTGTGAGGAATTTATAGTAAAGTTCATAAAAAGTTAATAGAATTAAAATTGATGGAGAATGTCAGACTATTTAATTCAGAAAGACTATAGGTTAGCTAGCTCATTTAAAATATCCTAAACTTTTTTTTGACCCTGCCTCTTAAAAGAATCGGAATCGAGAATCGTCAGGAATCGGAATTGGAATCGTTCGAATTCAAACGATACCCAACCCTAATAATAAGTCTCTTATTCTTTTTAATAACATTGTTATTCTGAAGCTAACCAATAATAAATAAAATACTTCTTACCATTAATGCGACTTCTTGAACAGGTGTGGTAGAAAACGGATGGATGGATTAAAATGCATGAGAATGTTTTATTTTTGAACGTTATTTTTAACACTGTGATTACCAGCTGAATTATTCATTACTTATCGTGTTAAGCAATGTCAGCTAAGATTTATCTGAGAGCCAGATGCAGTCATCAAAAGAGCCACATCTGGCTCTAGAGCCATAGGTTCCCTACCCCTGCCCCAGACCAAGACACCGACCTTCTGCTTCTCGCTCTCATTGTTTTCCTGCTTCGACACCTGGACGAGGACGGGAGATGCTGGCGAAGAGGAAGAGAAAAGTCACGGGGGTGACGTCTTCATGTCGGACATTGGGACGGCGACTGACCTTTGACCTTGCACTCGGGGGGTGGCTGTTGGTCGTACGGCAGGGAGGGGTGGAAGTTGTTGGGCGCCGGGTACATGGGCGACCACTGCGGCTGTGTGTATGGCCCGAAGCCGCCGTACTGGCTGTAGCCGGCGGGCTGGTAGGCGGCGGGCATCATGTTGTGCACCTGGGGTGGGGGATAGGAGGGGAAGGGCAGCATGGGCGGTGCCGTCGGGGTGTCGGACGCTTGCTGCTGCGACTCTTTGGAGGCAGCGCGTGCGGCATCGTCGCCGCTGGAGTCCGAGCTGCTGCTGCTGCTGCTACTACTACTGTGGCTACGCCTCCCGCGGCTTTCCTCCAAACTGCTGGACGAGTGGCGTCTGCGCTTCGTTGGCGTCTTGCGGGCGGGCTTGTTTCCCTCCAGCCGCTCCTTGGTCCTGGCGGCCATTTTAGTTATCTCGGTCACGCCGAGGTCCAAGCCGATGGTTTTCAGCAAGTTCTGGATGTTCTGGTACTCGTCCAAATCCTGCTTGTGCGTCACTTCTTCTGACTCGGGGGCAGAAGTCGACGCCGGGGCGGCGCTGTCGGGCCTGAGGCCGGAGGGAGGCCAGATAGCGTCCACGTCGCTGGTGGTAGGAGGGGCCTGGAGGTGGGGCAACGCCACAGGTGGGGTGCCATACATGGGGGAGGCGGCGCGAGGCAGATAATCTCTGTACAGCGCCTCCTCCGTTACGTCCTCGGTAAGATCAAACGTGTGGCTCTGGGCCGGCTGAGACTGCGCCGAATATTTGGGCTCCAAAGACTCCCCGTACAGGAACTTCTCCTCGTCGTCCATGTCCGCCGCCGTCTTTTCTGGGCTCTCTGCTGTTCCGCTCATGCCGGCGTCCAGTAGGTTGACGATCTCTTTGATGTCCACACTCTGAGCGATCAGCGGGTCGGACTGCAGCTGCATCAACATGGACGCCATGGCGGCCGGCTCCATCCCTCTGCAAGCCTGCAGCAGTTGCTCGGCCACGGTAGAAATGGTGGACCCCGCCGCTTCTCTCGGCGAGTCTGTGCTCTGAAACAAAAGCCAGACGCGCCTCAGTGACAAAGCTTTTTAGATACTTGATAGGCAAATGAATGAATGAAGAAAAAATAGGAAAGATGTGCTGCGGAGATAGCTAGCATGTTGACAGCGCTACACTAGCATTATTAATGACGTCATCTAGCTAGAGCTAACTAGCGTGTTGACAGCGCTACACTAGCATTATTAATAATGTCATCTAGCTAGGGCTAACTGGCGTGTTGACAGCACTACACTAGCATTATTAATGATGTCATCTAGCTAGGGCTAACTAGCGTGTTGACAGTGCTACACTAGCATTATTAATGATGTCATCTAGCTAGGGCTAACTAGCGTGTTGACAGTGCTACACTAGCATTATTAATGACGTCATCTAGCTAGGGCTAACTAACGTGTTGACAGTGCTACACTAACATTATTAATGTTGTAATCTACTGTATTTTTCGGATTATAAATTGCAGTTTTTTTCATAGTTTGGCCGGGGTTGCGATTTATACTCTGGAGCGAGTTATGTGTGAAATGATTAACACATTATTGTAAAATATCAAATAATATCATTTATGTCATTCACGTAAAATACTAGGCGTATGTCAGCAATCGTCACACACACACGTCTGTCCGGATTCAGAAAGGCTGGAATAATTGGAACTGCAACTGACGTTGACGCTGACGTAAGCGACATACTGATAGAAGAGGAAGCGGCGCATTGTCTACCTTCGGAGTTGGCAGAGTAGTTTAGAAGCGACACAGAGAAAGAAGATTTCATCGGATTTAGCGATTAAGAGTGACAGATTGTTTGGTAAACGTATAGCATGTTCTATATGTTATAGTTATTTGAATGACTCTTACCATAATATGTTACCTTAACATACCAGGCACGTTCTCAGTTGGTTATTTATGCCTCATATAACGTACACTTATTCAGCCTGTTGTTCACTATTCTTTATTTATTTTAAATTGCCTTTCAAATGTCTATTCTTGGTGTTGGGTTTTATTAAATACATTTCCACAAAAAATGTGACTTATACTCCAGTGCAGGGGTGTCAAACTCAAATACAGAGTGGGCCAAAATTTAAAACTGAACAAAGCCGCAGGCCAAGGTTGAACAAATTAACCTTTTAATAGGGACCCAAACAAGTTTTGCATTGAATATTGAACAAGCAAGGCTTATATAACTTTATAGTGACATGCAAAATCGAGTTTCAAATAATAATAATAATAATAATTCAAAAATATCAATGGCATATCAAATAAAATGTAAATACAAATTGAATGCCTCTTTTCTATTTGCAGCCTTCTGAGGTAAATATCAAAATAAACTTTTTCCACAGGCTAATAATAAATTTGAAAATAAAATAACAATAATGAATGAATCAAACATTCAAGCCTTGAAGTAGCAAGAGAAAGTGCATGAATAAAACTTTAATTATTGCTTCATGTGGGCGGGGTTTGGTGGTAGCGGGGGTTGCATTTTGTAGCGTCCCGGAAGAGTTAGTGCTGCAAGGGGTTCTGGGTATTTGTTCTGTTGTGTTTATGTTGTGTTACGGTGCAGATGTTCTCCCGAAAGGTGTTTGTCATTCTTGTTTGGTGTGGATTCACAGTGTAGCGCATATTTGTAACGGTGTTAAAGTTGTTTATGCGGTCACCCTCAGTGTGACCTGTATGGCTGTTGATCAAGTATGCATTGCATTCACTTATGTGTGTGTAGAAGCCGCATATATCATGTGACAGGGGCCGGCACGCTGTTTGTATGGAGGAAAAGCAGACGTGACGACAGGTTGTAGAGGACGCTAAAGGCAGTGCCTTTAAGGCACGCCCCCAATATTGTTGTCCGGGTGGAAATCGGGAGAAATTCGGGAGAATGGTTGCCCCGGGAGACTTTCAAGAGGGGCACTGAAAATCGGGAGGGTTGGCAAGTATGAGTATTAGCGGTGAATGCGGTGTTACAGTGGCACAGCTGCTGTATAATACCGGCGGGCCAGCTCTAATGTTAATTTGATATTGCCTCAAGGGCCAAATGAAATTACACGGCGGGCCAAATTTGGACCGCGGTCCAGAGTTTGACACCTATGCTCTAGTGCGACTTATATATGTTTTTTTCCTTCTTTATTATGCATTTTCGGCCAGTGCAACTTATACCCCGGAGCGATTTATAATCCGAAAAATACGGTAACTAGGGCTAACCAGCGTGTTGACAGCGCTACATTAGCATTATTAATAATGTCATCTAGCTAGGGCTAACTAGCATGTTGACAGCGCTACACTAGCATATTAATGATGTCATCTAGCGAGGGCTAACTTGTGTGTTGACAGCGCTACATTAGAATTATTAATGATGTCACTCAGAGAGTGGCCTTAGTAACATTAGACATGAATGAGGGGGCTGCAGTCTGCTGCACGCATCATGCCCTTTGAGCAGTAAGCTAATACCAAATTCGGGCAGCAACACACCCTTAGTGGTGGCGAGTCTTCATTTTCGCCGTGTTTCTTCAGTATGGACTTGGTGGGCAGACTCCAAGTGTTATCCAGCGCCTTCCTGCGGCCAACGCCTCGCAGCTGGTTCAAGTTTCTCCTGCTTCCTCGTTCAGCGCTACTGCTGGAGCTTCTTCGACTACTCCTGCTTTTGCTGCGGTTCCGACTTGGCGAGGACCGACCATGGCTCCTCCCTCTGGACCTGGATCTAGAACTGGAACTGGATCTAGACCTGAGGCGAGGGCGGCTCTTACTGCGACCCCGGCTCTTAGCCCGGCTGCGGTCCAAACTGCGACTCTTGCTCCTTGCCCGGCTCTTGCTCCTCGCCCGGCTCTTGCTGCGTCCTCGACTTTTTGCCCGGCTCCGGTCCGGACTTCGTTCTCGGCTGTGACTGTGCTCATACTTGCGGTGTAGGTCCCTGCAGAATTACACACAGCAAAGCGTAAAGCTTCATTCCAAAAAGATTTAAAAAAAACAAACAAAAAAAAAAATTATTAAACCATAAGCCGCTGCTTTTTTCCTAGGCTTTGAACCCTGCGGCTTTTGAAACGGTGCGGCTAATTTGTGGATTTTTCTTTGCTGACTGGCTTAATGAAACACATGCAAAGACACTAAAAAGGTGCCTATAGTGCCATCTTTTGGGCGAGGTCACTCACTGCAGGTGCTGCTGGGTGAATGCCTACAAGTGTTTCCTGCTGTTTAAAGCTTTGAACCGGAAGTACAAGTGTCTTCTAATCGTCCATAGCGTTTCTACTCTTATGAATTCTTCCTTTCCCCCCATAAAATTTAGTGGGTGCGGCTTATTACCGGGGCGCACCATAGTTCGGAAAATACGGCGAGTAAAAAGAAAAATAATAATATTTACCCAATTGTTTGTACTCTGCCTGTTTAGTGTTTACATTTCAAAAGCAAATAAACCTTTTCGACTTCAGTCAACCAATGCACTTTGGAAAAGATGTTGGGATTTCCTTCAATCCTTACCTGTCGTGGTGATGCGAGGAGGAGCCTGTGAGCTCGTTGCCAACAGTGATGACGAGGTTGTGGTTGATGGGATGCCCCGGGCGGGGCGAGTGAGACCTCTGAGTAAAAACAAGAGGTGACGTTTACATTTTAACCAATACTCGGTGGTACCAATTTTCGGTACTTTTGTGTTTGTTCATGTGTTAATAAATGTTCATTGTTAATAAATGTTCATGTGTTAATAAATGTCCATCGTTAATAAGAACATGTCTTTTTCCATTGAACAGTGATCTGATAATGATATCAGTGCTGGGACATAGTAGACTGTTTGTGCAGTGGCAATTCCTACACGCCACATGGCAATGGTCGATACTAGTGATGTGCGATATCACTCATCTCCTTTTCGGGTAATATTTAGGCTGGTATCGGCGATACTGATACGATACTTTGTGCAAATATACCTAATGTGTCTGTTAACATCTAAAAAGTTGTGTGGTTTCAAATAAGAAAAAAATCAGAATGTAATGACAAAAATCGGACTTTTTAAAATAACAATTAATAATATACTTAGTCACCAACAACACAATAGTTGGTATTTAAATACACATAACCATTTTTAGTAAAGATGTCCGATAATGGCTTTTTTGCCCATATCTGATATTGTCCAACTCTTTATTACCGATTCCGATATCAACCGATACCGATATATACAGTCGTGGAATTAACACATTATTATGCCTAATTTTGTTGTGATGCCCCGCTGGATGCATTAAAGGCCTACTGAAAACCACTACTACCGACCATGCAGTCTGATAGTTTATATATCTGTCAGTCTACCCCAGGGCAGCTGTGGCTACGAAAGTAGCTTACCACCACCAGGTGTGAATGAATGATGGGTTTTTAACATGTAAAGCGACTTTGGGTACTTAGAAAAGCGCTATATAAATCCCAGGTATTATTATTATTATTATTATATCAATGATGAAATCTTAACATGGCAACATGCCAATACGGCCGGGTTAATTTATAAAGTGCAATTTAAAATTTCCAGCCACACTTCCGGTTGAAAACGTCTAGATATGATGACGTATGCACGTGACGTAAACGATTGATACGGAAGTATTGGTACCCCATTGAATACAATACAAAAAAGCTCTGTTTTCATTTCAAAATTCCACAGTATTCTGGACATCTGTGTTGGTGAATTTTTTGCAATTTGTTTAATGAACAATGGAGACTGCAAAGAAGAAAGTTGTAGGTGGGATCGGTGTATTAGCGGCGGACTACAGCAACACAGCCAGGAGGACAGAGATGGATAGCAGACGCGCTAGCCTCCGAACTCACTTTAACTTCCCCCGTCTCCCCGACCGCATCTATGATCGGGTGAATTCCTTCGTCGCACCGTTGATCGCTGGAACGCAGGTGAGCACGGGTGTTGATGAGCAGATGAGGGCTGGCTGGCGCAGGTGGATAGCTAATGTTTTTAGCATAGCTTTGTGACGTCCGGTTGCTAAGTTAGCTTCAATGGCGTCGTTAGCAACAGCATTGTTAACCTTCGCCAGGCTGGAAAGCATTAACCGTGTATTTACATGTCCCTGGTTTAATAGTATTGTTGATCTTCTGTCTATCCTTCCAGTCAGGGATTTATTTATTTTGTTTCTATATGCAGTTAAGCACGATGCTATCACGTTAGCTCCGTAGCTAAAGTGTTTCGTCGATGTATTGTCGTGGAGATAAAAGTCACTGTGAATGACCATTTCCGAGGTGGTTTAAAATACAAATCCGTGATCCACAATAGAAAAAGAAGAGAGTGTGGAATCCAATGAGCCAGCTTGTACCTAAGTTACGGTCAGAGCGAAAAAAGATATGTCTTGCACTGCATTCTAGTCCTTCACTCTAACGTTCCTTATCCACGAATCTTTCATCCTCGCTCAAATTAATGGGGTAATCGTCACTTTCTCGGTCCGAATCGCTCTAGCTGCATTGAAAACAATAGGAAAATGTGAGGAGCCTTTCAACTGACTACGTCACGCTACTTCCGGTAGGGGCAAGGCTTTTTTTTTATCAGATACCAAAAGTAGCGATCTTTATCGTCATTGGTCTCTACTAAATCCTTTCAGCAAAAATATGGCAATATCGCGAAATGATCAAGTATGACACATAGAATGGATCTGCTATCCCCGTTTAAATAAAAAAATTCATTTCAGTAGGCCTTTAAATAATGTCACAAGGTTTTCCAAAATAAATCAACTCAAGTTATGGAAAAAAATGCTAACATGGCACTGCCATATTTATTATTGAAGTCACAAAGTGCATTATTTTTTTTAACATGCCTCAAAACAGCAGCTTGGAATTTGGGACATGCTCTCCCTAAAGAGCATGAGGAGGTTGAGGTTGTCGGGGTTAAGGTGGGGGGTAAGGGGGAGCGGGGGGTGTATATTGTAGCGTCCCGGAAGAGTTAGTGCTGCAAGGGCATTTCCATGCTGACTGCTTTCCTTTACTTTTGGCGCACTGCCGCCTAATGGAGTGTCAAAAGGTATTAGCAAGTGGCAGTTTATTTCCATTCTTACGATCAGAGTATTGTTGAATGGGCTCAAATTCTTGTTTATTGAGGGCCACATCGCAATTATGGCTGTCCTGAGAGGGCCGCATGTAACATGAATATACATGAACACAAACATATCATAGCCTTGTTACACAACTGTTTAAAAAATGTTTTTATACCAACAGATTGATGGAAAACTTGCTTTGAAATTGTAAAATAATATGACAAGCGGATATTTAAGTTTTCCTTTTTAATTACCAAAACACCCCGCTTTGAACATCTTGTTGCGTGATCTGATAATATTAAAGTGTAGAAAATATGCAACATGTTTCTGTTAAAATTGAAAGAACAAATACATTTAGAAAAGGCCAGAAAGTGCTTTTTAAGTTACACCCTTTCGCTGGCCACATAAATGACATGGTGGGCCACATTTGCCCCCCAGGCTTTGAGTTTGACACGTTCAAGTGTGTATATCATGGGTGTCAAATGCAACAATGCAGGGTCCGTTTTTCTAAGAGCAAACATTATTTGTATTTCAAACAAACCTATTTTATAGGTGGCAAAGCATATTATTAGTTATGTGTCATCATTTTAGCTTTTTCTCATTATATCTTTTTTTATTATATGTTTATTGCGACAATATACTGCAGGCTGCGCGCAGCAGATGGCCCCTGGGCCACACTTTGGACACCCCTGCACTGTATGTGGTGTTAAACACTTTTCGGTTTGATAACAATCCTTCCTTCCATTGTTTGACGGACAGGAGATACAACTAAACAGGAGCATTTGATGGCACTGCAACTAAATATTAAAAGTCGGACTACTCATGCTGAAAACAACTTGCACTGAGCCTAGTCTATAAAATCCGCTACACCTCCCTGATAACGAAGTACATGTCAAACTACTTCCTTAACGTAAATGACCGCCATAACTACAACACCAGGGGGAGCTCCACTAACCACGTTAAACCCAGATTCCAAGCTAACAAAGGTCTTAACTCATTCTCTTTCTATGCCACATCAATATGGAATGCACTCCCAACAGGTGTAAAAGAAAGGGCATCTCTATCCTCCTTCAAAACTGCACTAAAAGAACACCTCCAGGCAACTACAACCCTAAACTAACACCCTCTCTTCCACATAATTCCTCTTCCGATTGTAAATTTCATTTCATTTTTTTTTTTTAAATGAAATTTACAATCAAAAAAATAAAAAATAAAAAAATAATCAAATGAAATGAAATTTACAAATAATCAAATGTAAACAATCAAACAATCAAATGTAGACACTTTTTCTTATACTTTCTGATCTCTCTCTCTATGTCCACTACTTGCTGTACATATCCTACCAAGTCAGTCCTACACTGTTTCAATATCCATTTCTCTGATGATGCAATTGTTGATGCTGATTGTTGATGACTGAAGTGTTGATACCAACCAAACCTAACCCCCCCTCGTCCCACCTTCCCCCTCCATATCCCACACCCCGGATTGTAAATAATGTAAATAATTCAATGTATATACTCTGATGATTATCTTGTGTGATGACTGTATTATGATGTTAGTATATATTTGATAGTATATATCTGTATCATGAATCAATTTAAGTGGACCCCGACTTAAACAAGTTGAAAAACTTATTCGGGTGTTACCATTTAGTGGTCAATTGTACGGAATATGTACTTCACTGTGCAATCTACTAATACAAGTTTAAATCAATCAATCAATCGCAATGCAAAGCTCACCTCTAGGTGCGGAGATCCGGACGAGTGCCCTCGACCATGGTAGTCTCTTGAGGGCGAAGGAGGGTATTTTCTGTGCGGCGGCGAGCGCCGGTGGTCCGGATAGCCGTGGTCGTGGTGCTCGGAGTGGTGTGGAGGTCTGCCTCGGCTCCTTCCGCGGCCTGGTGGTGGGTAAGGCTCGTAGTGGTGTGGAGGTCTGCCTCGGCTCCTTCCGCGGCCTGATGGTGGGTAAGGCTCGTAGTGGTGTGGAGGTCTGCCTCGGCTCCTTCCGCGGCCTGATGGTGGGTAAGGCTCGTAGTGGTGTGGAGGTCTGCCTCGGCTCCTTTCGCGGCCTGGTGGTGGGTAAGGCTGCAGTGGCGGTCGGCCGCGGCCCTCGAAAGATGGCGGGTAAGGTCTCCTCGGTGGAGGCCGACCGCGATACATGTTTCCCCAATGAGTGAACACCAACAGACGGTCCAAGTGCCGGCCGTACTTGGTTTACGTGAGAGTGGAGCCGGGATACAACATCCACAGCAGAACTTTCATGAGTGCGTGAAACTGTGCGCCTTCGTTGTTGTTTTCTTCTTCTTCGGCTTCATGACGCCACACATTGCGGCGTTGTGCGCCCCCTGCAGGCAAACACCCTTCCTACAAGGCACAATTGTCCCGTGGGGCCCTAAAAAAGATGAAGGTTTTATGTCAATACTTTGAAGGTGTAAAGGTAAAACATATTAAAGTTTTATGTCAATACTTTGAAGGTATAACAGGTAAAACATATTAAAGTTTTATGTCAATAATTTGAAGGTGTAACAGGTTAAAAATATCAAAGTTTTATGTCAATAATTTGCACGTGTTAAAAAGATGGTTTCATGTAAATCATTTTTAAGGTGTAACAGGTAAAAGAAACAGGAACGCTTTGTCAATAATTTGCAGGTGTAACAGTTAAAAAAAATGAATGTTTTGTCAATTTTAAGGTGTAACAGGTAAAAAAAAAAAAAAAAGGCTTTCTGTCAATAATTTGAAGGTGTAAAAGTTATAAAAGATGAATGTTTTATGTCAATAATTGTCAAGTGTAACAGGTAAAACAATGGAAGGCTTTATGTCAATAACTTGAAGGTGCAAGTTATAAAATATGGAGGTTTCATGTCAATCATTCGAAGATCATGAAAGTTTTGACAATGATTTGCGCGTGTCACAGTTAAAAATTTGAAGGTTTTATGTCAATCATTTGAAGGTGTAACAGTTATAAAAGATGAAGACTATGTCAATAATTGTAAGGTGTAACAGGTAATAAAGATGAACGTTTTATGTCAATAATTTTAAGGTGTAACAGGTAAAAAATGTTTATGTCAATAATTTTTAAGGTGTAACAGGTTTAAAAAAAATTAATGTCAATAATTTTAAGGTGTAACAGGTAAAAAACATGAAAGTTTTGTCACGTGTGACAGTTAAAGTTGAAGGTTGTATGTCAATAATTTGAAGGTGTAGCAGGTAAAATAAGATTAAGGTTTTAGGTGAAAAATTTGCATGCATAACCGATAAAAAGCATATTTCAATTTAAAAGTGTAGGTTAAAAAGATGGTTTTATGACAATAATTTTAAGGTGTTACAGTTATAAAAGATGAAGACTAAGTCAATAATTGTAAGGTGTAACAGGTAAAAAGATGGAAAGCTTTATGTCAATAATTTGAAGGTGTAACAGTTAAAAAAATATTGTTTGGTCAATCATTTTTAAGGTGTAACAGGTTAAAAAAGGTTTTATGTCAATAATTTGAAGGTGTAATAGGTTAAAAAAGATTTTATGTCAATAATTTGAAGGTGTAACAGGTAAAAAACATGAAAGTTTTGTCACGTGTGACAGTTAAAAAGTTGAAGGTTGTATGTCAATAATTTGAAGGTGTAACAGTTATAAAAGATGACGGTTTCATGTCAATCATTTGAAGGTGTAACAGGTAAAAATGATGAAAGTTTTATAAAAGATTATATACAACATGAGGTGGCAAAACATTTTTCTATAATGAACAAACATGCTCGGTAGTGTTGCAATAGAAATGTGGGAAAATAATTACAAAAGTACAGTTCAGTCGCTAACCGTGTTACAAAAAAGGTATATTTTTCATATAAAGAACATACAAACACTTTATTTGTTGAATCAAAAATATTGAAATTTAATGATTTGCAGCATTTGCAAACAGTTAAAATTATGTACAAAGCAAACTATAACCTGATACCAAGAGAGTACAACAATTCTTCTCAACAAACGAGGACCAATATAACCGCGGGGTGGATTAATAAACAAAGAACTAATACGATCCACTTTAAAGTAGAGGTAGAGTGGAAAAACAAGTTGTCTCTATATAGGAAGTTATTATCTATATATGTGATGTATGAAACCAAAAGACTCACAAAATTTGTGAATAAATAGATATGATCAAAATACTATTAATCTCACTGAGATTCCTGAGTCATTTTGAGAGATAATGAGGAAGCCAGTCATGTGATCAAGTGACCTAGAGGAGGAACCACAGATCCCTTCCCCATCAACAACAATGCTAATCAAGCAGACTTTGTGAGAGCAAAAAACGATTACTTTGGGAAAAATTATGATCCAGGACCCTATATTTTTGAGCCTGAATACAGAGAGGATGAGCAATAAGTTTTAGAAGCCAAGTGATGGATGCTGTTTTATTGAAACATTATAGCATTAGCAGCACTGCTAGGAGCAAAACAAACTAACCATAATAAAACCAAAACACTTACTGTAATATTTCCTCTCTTGCTGGGATGTCGACTGACGGGACGTCCACATAATTCCGTTTAGATGAAGATTCAATCACAATCGCCACAAAGGGTTAAAAAAAGTTGCTAAAACTAGCGTCTTATTGTGTCTTTTTCGCCATCTCGGGGGATGTGAAAGTGGACCAGTCTGTCGGTCCATGGCCACATTTGTCTACTAGCAGGTGAGAGATGCATGATTTATAAGCTAGGATTTACTTTTAGCAAGTTTGAGACCAAGCCGCCGGTCCAGTGTGTCAACAATAGCAGCGTAAGCTAGCATTAGCTCACTGCTATCAATGTGCCACTAAAATAGTCCGTCTGCGTTCGCACTTATAATAACAATATCACTCATATTTGGTTCATTTTCAGGTCATGACATGTATATGGAGTATTGTTGGCACTTTCTGAATGTTTTTAGAGAGTATAATGAGCACAATAGAGGACCCTCCATCTGTTAACTCAATTGTTAGCTATTTATGATTTAGAATGCATGAAAAACGAAAAACATATGTTCTTGTCTTACATACGGATTGTGAATGATAAATACCACATCTCTTTCCAATGTTTGTATATTTCTAGTATGACTGATCTAATAATATGGTCAGAGTGCAGAACCGTTACTGCAGAATATACGGAAATTATCGGAGACATACGGAGCAGAATATTCAAAATGGAATTTGTGGCATTTTGCGATGTTTAGACCGTATTTTCATATACTTTGTGGATTGTAAATACAATTGGATATGGTCGAATGGATACATCCATCCATCCACCCATTTTCTATCGTATTTTCATATACTTTGTGGATTGTAAATACAATTGGATATGGTCGAATGGATACATCCATCCATCCATCCATCCATTTTCTACCGCTTGTCCCTTTCGGGGTCGCTGGAGCCTATCTCAGCTGGATACAATGAAACACAATTACACATATAAAGTAAGTCTAAGACTAAATCCGACCACTCAAGGTCTAGATCCGGCCAATATATGTCTAAGACTAGATCCGGCCAATCTAAGTCGAGAGCTGACCAATCGAAGTATAGGACTGGATCCGACCAATCTAAGTCTCGAGCTGATGAGTCGAAGTCTAAGACTAAATCCGACCAATCTAAGTCTAAGACGAGATCTGACCAATCTAAGTCTATAAGCATGAACTGATAAAGCCTACTTGTAAGATAGTCCAGACGTCTTAAACTCAAACCAAACAGTCCAGTTGCCATCAATTAATTGCCCTTAGACCACCAAGATGTCTCGCTCTGCACACCTACCTGTGATATAGAAGTACTGTGTGTCCTGTGTGTGTCAGAAATATTTAACATCTTGTTGCATAATGTGTCAGCCTCCATTTCAAAGACGGACATTTTCTGATGTAATATTTCCTCAGTATCTTTGAAGACTTTCACGGTAAGATGGAAGAGCCTAATACATCTAAATATTAAAAAGGATGAGCACAAACATAATGGTAAATAGCACAATTATAAATGTTGTCATGGGATTTATTGGTTTCATTTATTTCAAATATTGTGTTTGTTTGGATGTCTACCCCCATCATTAAAACTAAAAAAAAAAACCAATACAATCAACAAACAGAAGCTAAGCTGACGAAGTAAGCACTTTCTTATTCGGAGGTGTTGTTCATTTCTCCCTCCCACTTCTCCAGATAATCCTGCAGGTTCAAATTGAACAGGTCGATCCCCTTGTGGGACAAATGGATGCCATCGGGCCGGTACAAGCCTGTGTGTGAGCCACAGCGGATGTTGTCATGGGCCAAAGAAACGCCACCTAACTCCGAGACTATGTTTTGGATTCTGCGGTTGACTGTGCTTCGGACCAGATCCACCTCATGGGCATCAGCCGAGTGGCGCCACACCCTGCGGGGAAGGATATTGGACCAAACGAGGAGCGTGTGAGGGAAGATGGTCCTCATGGAGGTCAAGTCCTTTTTAACAGAGGCCAGCAGGTTGGTAGGACTGTCGGTGCACATGTCGTTGCCCCCCAGGTGCATAACAAGGACGTGGGGGTCGGGCCAGGTGACTTTGAGCTGGTGCAGCAGAGGGAGCAGCTGCGGCCACGTCATGCCTTGGACCCCCTTCCACCATATTGCTACCTTGCTGGGGTCCATGCCAAGCTGCATACCTACCTCTGGAGACGTGGCCCGCATCTCTGCCCAGTACACCAGCGAATGACCACAAATCCAAACATTCTTGGGCTCACTGCTGACTGCCGTGGCTGTAAATGGGAACACGATGGATTAATCAGTCAAGGAGCTCAAGATGCTTACACAAAGACTTCACAGAAGTAAACACTTTTACAACTACTGACACGTGTCGGACCATCCTAGCTATTTAGTCCTGGACCACTGATGTAAACTGACTTTGTATTAATCAATCAATCAATGTTTATTTATATAGCCC
Organism: Entelurus aequoreus; assembly: GCF_033978785.1. Classification (NCBI taxonomy): domain Eukaryota; kingdom Metazoa; phylum Chordata; class Actinopteri; order Syngnathiformes; family Syngnathidae; genus Entelurus; species Entelurus aequoreus. Next base: position 74,745,134 of record NC_084739.1, read on the forward strand.
TAAATCACAAGTGTCTCAAAGGGCTGAAGAACACTCAGGAGGTTCCGTCTAGTTGTAATCGATATAACGCCCTGAGAATTAAATGAGAAAATTCACAGGTAACATTTAGGAAATGTTCAACAAATCATCCAGATAATAACAAATAAAGACCTACCTTGACTGGTTTGACTTTCACCATAAAGAGCAATGAAAACAGTGTGTGGTGCTTATACAAGCACACTCGAAAGATCAGGTCATTTTTATTTCAAAGTTCCGATCATTAGCTTAGCTTCTTTGGAAACTCCCCACATTTATGAGGCTAGACATTTAAAGACAAACTTAAACACAAATAATGAATAAAGTTATTCTGCCACATCACACAAGAGAACCAACAGATCACATAAGTAATTCTAGCTAGATTTGTGTAGTAACACTTGTCTGATGTCTAGCTTCTTCTAAGCTGTTAGATGACACAATAACTGCTCTACAGTCAAGTACTGTGTTACGGTGGTGGTGACGGTGAAACTATCACACAACTGTGCAGTTAGCATTATGCTACAACCGTGCTCAAATGCATGTTTTTTATTGGCAGGCCGTTTTGTTTAGCTGCTAGCTTGACAATTGTGGAACTTCCGAGGAAACATTTTCACACGTCCAGCTACTACTGTAAGCTTGGACTCTACATCTGGATTCTTTAAGAAACCATTTAACTAAGCAATAAACTTGGTAATCCCATGTCAAATAGCATACATTTTGCAACAGCCTAATCATTCCACCACCTTTCTGTTGAAACTTCTGGTTCAGGTTAGGTTAGCTTAGCGTGAGACTGGAGCAAAATGGTCTATAGATGTGATCTTGCTAGTCTCAGTATAGGAAAGTGGGCTAGCCTCTGCACTCATATTAACAGAACAGATCAGGAAGGATCATTTTAGTCAGTACACGGTAGTCACTGACTCTGGCTGCTTGGAGTGTGGCCAACTTTACCTGAAGAACAATGTCGACTTTACTTACCCCAACTCCTTCAAGACTTACCACCGACGAAATGCAACACCCTTTGACAAAGCTGACTTGCTACCAATAAACAAGCTAAAAAAAACAGCAACAAAAAAACTTGCGTGACTTTGAACATGTGCTTTCCAGAGTGAGTTCTTGGTATGGAGAGGTTTTGGAATAAAAAGCTTTCGTGAACATGGCTAACGCATTTGAACAGTGCATGGGTCTAGCATCAATCTTACGATGAGTTCTTCACATAGATTCAAGCGTTTCTAAATGTATCGCAGACTCGCAACGCTGTTGTAGACAGAAACTTGCATTCTAGGCCTAACAAAGTAGAGTTACAGAAGCTACATCTGCTGAAGAGATTACATGGTAAGTCTAGAACAAGAAACATAGCTAGCTAGCTAGCTAAGATGCTTGGTATGTACTTTCAAAACAGTCCACAAGCCGCTGTAAGTAAACTTTAGCTGAGCAAAATCATTTGCACACTTTAGACGATCGCATAAATAACTAACGAGCGCGCATCCTCATGACATGTTCTTAAAAGCTGTTTTGTAGCAAACTTTTACGCTACATCGGTGAACGCAGTAAATGCACAGCCAGCCCTTAGAGTCCTTTCGTACTCTGAATAAACAGGAGTACTTTGCATTTAGATGACTAATTGTAGCACAAATGTACTTGGGTCTCAGACTGTTGCAGGTTTCACCTCAGCTCATAAAAGTGAAGATTCGGCAAACAGGAAGGTCCAAAATGTCCCGCAGATGAGGAAAAGTACCTTTTTACTCACCTGGAAGGTACTGAATGTAAATGTAAAAAGTTAAAGTTAAAGTACCAATGATTGTCACACGCACACTAGGTGTGGTGAAATTTGTCCTCTGCATTTGACCCATTCCCTTGTTCACCCCCTGGGAGGTGAGGGGAGCAGTGGGCAGCAGCGGTGCCGCACCCGGGAATCATTTTTGGTGATTTAACCCCCAATTCCAACCCTTGATGCTGAGTGCCAAGCAGGGAGGTAATGGGTCCCATTTTTATAGTCTTTGGTATGACTCGGCCGGGGTTTAAAAACTCACGACCTTCCGATCTCAGGGCGGACACTCTAACCACTAGGCCACAGAGTCAAAAGCTGTAGTTGTTGGAGCTATGAGACACATGATGCTAGCTAGGCAACTCCCTGAGCTATGAAATTACTACTTGATGTTGAAATAACCTTAAATAAAACTGGACTTTAAAAGAAGCAAAATGGTATGTGTGTATATCCTTAGCAACAACTTTTGCTAAAATACTAGGTAGTAGATGAACAAAACATATTTGTCCCTACTTCTTAGGCTGGATAGAAATACTATGTGAAGAGGAAAAAAAACAGTTACTTGCAGTTTACTTCTTTCCTTGATGGCTGGGAGGAACCACTACTTCTTGCTAACGTGCACTGCTAGGAATGAAGACCTAAGACTGCTTTGGAAGTTTCCAAATCGCCGACCGCAAACCTGTGTAATTTCTGTGTTACTGGGGGATCCGAAGCTTGGTCCGGCGGCAAACATAACAAAACCACCACAATGTGTTCCTGGTCGGACGTGCTAGAAGCATCTTTATGCTTTTTTTCCACTGGCTGGAAACAAATGCAATAGTGTGGACTTATATCTGCAAACATTACATAAATAACTAAGAAAAGCATTCTGCTTCTTTGGTACTTCAATAAGGCTTGGTGAAAGCAAATACAAGCTGCTGTAGGTTTTGAATAAAGCTTTGATAGATCAATAGCTATGATACCTGGAGAGAACATCATCTTCTTGCCTTGCTTGCGGGCTAGCTTTTCTTGGTACAGAAGTTCTCGCTTTTCTTTGTACTGCTGGTCTCGCTTCTCCAAAATCTTCTGGTTGTACAAGTCCAACTGTAACAGAAACACATGAGTACACAACAGTGACTACAAGTCCTCCAAATAAATGCTACTGACTCTACCTTTTCCTTCTGCTTGGACTTGATGTCAACGACAGGGCAATATGAATTTGTGGCTGACTCTGACGTTAAACTGAACTGGACAGATTTGAGCGGTTTAGCTCCCGGCTTCACAGACTGAGACTTGACAGACTCGATGACCTTTAGGCATCTGGCCACCGTCGAAGAGATTGTGGACTGGTCCTCATTCACAGTTGAGGACAATGGCTGTTTTGCTTGAGCAGGGAAGTCGAGCGGCAGAGCTGAGGCTGGCTTGCCAATGAAAGGAGGCTGTCCAGGAGATCGCCGGGGAGGGGGTCCAGGAGGTGGTCCAGGAGGAAGTCGACCAGTAGCAGGAGAACATTTAGGGGTAGCTTTGAGAGATGAAGCAATGTCGAGGGGCGGCCAGTTTATTGGAGGGGATGGATGTTGGCAGTGTGCGGGAGGAGGGCCTGGGGGAGGTTTAGGTGAAGGTGTGCTTCCCATCTCCTTTGTAAGACTTTGCAGCTCTCTAGCCTTTTTTAGCGCCTCAAGCTCTTGTTGATTAAGGAATTCTTCGTACTCGGAGACAGCGGGCCTCCTGCTCGGCGGTTCTAAAGGGGATGGACTAACAGAGGAGGTCGGATGGATGAGGTTCGCCTCAGCTGAAGAGGTTGTACTTCGATCTTCCTGGGGTGTTGAAGACACTTCTCTGTCTGTGGACGAGGACCTTGAGCGGTACGTTGTTTCCTGGGTGCAGCTGGCCAACTTGGTCATGTCATTCTTAGTCAGGTTTAGGCCGAATGTGCGCAGCAAAGTTTGGATCTTGCTAAAGGACTCCGTCTTGTTCTGGTTTGGCTCCGCTGAAAGTTGTTTGGGGCTTGGTAACTTATTTTCCTCCTCTAAGGCCACAACGCTGGAGCTAGGGGGCTCTTGAACCAGCCCCACAATGCGAGAAAAGCCCTTGCCATCTTCAAGTGGCTGCTCATGTGGCAGAAGTTCGTCTTTTACGGCAACGGCTTCTGTCATCTTTTCAGTGGTCACGTTTTTTTTAAGCATGTCCAGAAAGCGATGTAGTGGAGGCTTCTCGACTGGAGGTGGTGTTGGACTTTTCCGCTTTGGGGACGGGCTATTACACAACGCTTCTGTGGGAGAATAAACTTGACGAGTCTGTGTCGAAGGTTTGGGAGACGGACTTTTTTTGACCGTGTCGTGGTATGGACCTTCACGAAGCTGGTGCCCATACGTCGGGTCGTAGTATTGATCACCGTACGTTTCCTCATAAACGTCATAGCGATCAGTGTAAGGGCGGCCGCTGGTTGAAGGGCCTTCGTGTGAAGGTTTACCATATAGCCGGCTTTCATATGGCAGATCAGTGTAAGAAGGGTCACCATATGGACCTCGAGCATAGGGGGTACTGTAACTACCCGAATCGTGGTATGGTCTTCCATAATAAGGGTCTTCATAGGGTGGAGGAAGGCGACGGGAGTACTCAAGGTCATCTGGTCGTTTCTTCAGAATAGAGTGAACAGGTTTGAACTCAGGGGTGGTGACCCTGCCATGGTCATAGTCGAAGCATGTCCTCTGTCCAGGGTCCAGTCCTCTGGGATCGACCAGTGACTTCTTGTAGGCAATCATCTCATTTAGCTCCTCCAGCTCCCGCTTCTTTCTAGCCAGCTCATCATCCACTCGACCTCTCGGAGGCAGGCTTGGCTCCATCCTCCTCTTGTGTCCTTCACGCTCTCGACTGATTTTGCTCCTCTTCCTGCCCGATCGGTCTCGGCTCATGCTTCTGCTCCTGCTGCGGCTCTGCGAACGTCGGCGAGACCTTTTTCGACTTATACTTCGTCGATACCTGCTGCTTTTGCGGTCTCGTTCGGGACTGATGCTGCGTCTGCGCTTATTTCCGTGTCTATATTTGTCACTGGGTGGACTTCGACTCCGGCTTCTACTTGGACTCCTTCTGCAGCTATAGTCCCGTATGTTGAAACTAGACTTTTTATCTTGGGCTCTGAGATTTTTCATCGTAATTTTGAGCTTTTCTGCCTTTTGTTTGTCTTTCCTTTGTTTGAAAAAAAATAAGCATCCATTAATAGCAGGCATGTAATCAAGTGGTCTACTACTATATTACTAAGCAAATAATCCAACAAAGTACTTACTCTAAATGTAAAGGTCTTGCCAAATTGATGGTCATCTGGGGAGACAACAACATTGTGTCACCATCACTATTAAGATCCCATCAGTCGGTGTCGACCATTTACACTTTAATTACATCCATTGTGGCAGATTTACAGCCGGAAGAACGTATTGATCAGGAATATTTAGAATAGCTCATGTCTGACTGCTGAAGAGTAACGACCCATTAGCAAGTGCATTAGGCTTTCAGATATAGTTAGCTTTTTGGATGTCTTTAACTGCTTCAAAAACCTATACCAGTTACGACAAGTGGACTAGGTTCTGTAGGTTAACTGACTTGACTGATTCGCATTCGCAAAACCTGCATTGACAGGCGCCACAGTCACAACTGGATTGACGTCGTAATCATTATAAACAGAGTCCAGGTGCACTCACCTTCTTTTTACTGGCGGCGGCAGCACACAGTTTTCGTGCAGGTAAAAAAACATTCTCAGTGAAACGTTTGATCCTGATGGCCTGGTTACTACCCTCCATGAATTCATGCTGGAAGACATGGAAACAGATGACTAGGGATGGGCACATTTCACAATTGAACCGATACCGTACCAATTTTGGTACCTGGGAATTCATACCGGTACTCAACCGTACCAATTTTCGGTACTTCTGTGTGTCAATAATAATAATAATAATTTTATTGCAACATTTAAAAATGAACTGATTATGATAACATATGCCTATTTTTTGTATTTTGTTTTATTACATTTCTGAATCAATTTCTTTGTTAGCATTGCAACATTATCTACCGGCAGTTGGGCTAAGTCGGCTCTCAGTGCTGCTGGAGTGATCGCCAAGTGTTAAGAGTTAGGGATGTATGAAAATGTTATATCACGTTTACCGTGACTAAAAAGATCCCTGTAATCGCAACATTGTTGAATGTGCTCAAAATGTACTTAAGCACACACTCAAACCATTGGATTAAAAAAAAAGTGAAATAGACATAATGTTAGAAAAGCCACTATTTTGCATCATTTGTGTTTCTTATGCTTCTCCAATAGTATTTTGATAACTAAACTTTTATTCTTTTAAATACTGGTTTGTACTTTAGCACTTTAAGATGTATTTAAATGAAAAGTGCATTGCAAATCAAATCAAATATATTATTATTTATTTATTTTATTTTACTTTTTGGTTGTCCCACGCTTTTCAGCAGTCTTTGAACGCACCGTAAAACCACAGCTTGCAGGTACAATGTACACAATTGAAAATCCTAGTTGTTCAAACAGTAAAGTGTTTATGCAAGTTTAGATTGGGGTATGTTGATTCTTAATAGGGAAATACGTTAATGTCTCTTGCTTTAATGTTAGCATTTAAGCTAGCCAGCCCGTGCAGTGCAGTTATCAATCACGGTTTTGCGATCATTTTAAGTTAAAACAGTAATACATTGTGAGTTTTACTGCGGTTATCAATAATATCTCTTATCCCGTTTATCGCTACATCTCTAGGTAGAGCCTGCTGAGTCCAGAATGAGGCGTGACACCAAGCGCAACCCAGGTACCGGCGGGATTCGGTCAATGCCAAAAAAACTATCGGACTTGGTACCCATCCCTACAGACGACATGGTCTGATTCACAATGCTCTCCAAACTTGTAGCTCCTGTTTATAACTCAAGGGTCAGCGTCGCTAAGACCAGATCCACGTCAGATTCCTGTGTGAAATGTGGACAATTCCAACACTTTGCTGGTCAAACCGGCCATGGGGGCGGAGCTAGGTGGTTATTTTGAATGCAACCCCAAGGCGACGGAAACCAGCAGAAGACGAGAAGGATGATGGGACGGCGTGGCGAAGTTGGTAGAGTGGCTGTGTCAGCAATCGGAGTGTTGCTGGTTACTGGGGTTCAATTCCCACCTTCTACCTTCCTAGTCACGTCCGTTGTGTCCTTGGGCAAGACACTTCACCCTTTGCCTCTGATGGCTGCTGGTTAGCGCCTTGCATGGCAGCTCCCGCCATCAGTGTGTGAATGGGTAAATGTGGAAATACTGTCAAAGCGCTTTGAGTACCTTGAAGGTAGAAAAGCGCTATACAAGTATAACCCATTTATCATTATTTATCATTTATGATGAGGACTTACCGGGACAATGCTGAAGTCGACCTTCTCGTTCAGCTCCAGTTTCTTTTTCTCGATCACCTCAAACATGTAGAAGAAGAGCTGAGGGTCCTCCGAGCACTTAATGAGTCCTGAATGCTCAGAGAACTCAATCACAATACCCTGAACACACACAAACACACACATCCACACACACACGGTCAGCACCACCAAACGTAAGGTAAAAAAAAAGGGTGTCAGCACCACCAAACATAAGGTAAAAAAAAGGGTGTCAGCGGTCTTACATGTCTCCGTTCTTTTGTGGACTCTTCAAAGGAGCTGGGAAGAATTTCCACAAATGTGGCCCGTTCTGCTTTTTTCTCCTGATCGGTGGCCAGGTTGAAGCGCACCTGGACATGAACCCAGTGGCACCATTAGCACAATAACCCGTAAGTGCGTATGTTTGGTGGCCATGAGCAGCGCCCACCCACCTTGTCTCCTACAAGCATGGTGGCTCTGGTCAGCATGTCGGTCAGGCCAAAGGTCAGCACCTTCTGCTGGCCTTCCACGGTCATCACCAATCGCCCCAGCTCCTCAGGGGGAGATGACTGACTCTCAGCTCCGCCTCCAGCCTCCTCCTTGCTCTTTTCCTCCTCTGGTCTTTCAGTTTTCACCTCCTGATCCTCCTCCTCCTTTTTAATGTTGACCTGCAGGAAGAAGATGTGACCTTGGACCAGGGACAAGACAGGGGTCCACATACAACATGTGGTGTTTTTCTCACGTCCATGTTAGCTTTTATTTGTGCGCTCTCAGCTCCGCCACCTGGCTCCTCGTCTTTAGGTTCCTTCTTGATGGGTTTTGTGGGGACTTTGAGGACGGTGCCATCAAATCGCTCCTTGCTGATTTTGTCCGAGGAATAGGGCAGTGAGGTATTGAAGCCAAGCGGCGTCCACTGCGGGAACATCATGCTGGTCAGTCTACTCCTGAACTTTGACCTACAGATGAGAGTATTTGTCTATCTCACCTTTTCTTTGGCAGCTGTAAGTGCCGCCGCCACCGCCTCCTTACGCTTCTTTTCCTTCTGCTGCTCCTCCTCTTCCTTCCTCCTTTTCTCCGTCACGATCTGGTCCTCCACCATCTTGGTCCTCCGCATCCTGACGGCCCTCTTCTTCTCCTTCACCTGTTCACAAACGTTCCCACAATTTTCCCAATCTGACCGCTTAGCAGGCAGTTGGGGGTGGGGCGTGCCCCAGACCTACCAGGACCACCGTGAACTCCACCTCCTTGCTGACGTCGTCTTGGCTGAACTCTGTGTCGCTGAAGTTTTCAGAGCGGTCGAAAGGCAGCTCGCCGTGCTCCTCACAGGTGAGGACGCCCTCGCTGTCTCCGAGGCTGTTGATGACGCCCTGGTGAGACAAAGACCTGTTGCAGTCTACCAAAGGTGGTGGAGTTGGGCACCGAGTAGGGCTGGGCGATTATGGCAAAAAAGATTATATTGATTGATATTGTAATCACGATTACCGTATTTTTCGGACTATAAGTCGACGTTTTTTTCGCGTATGAAATTATTAACACATTACCGTAAAATATCAAATAATATTATTTATCTCATTCGCGTGAGCAACGAAGCAAATGGCAGCCATCGTCACACACACGTCAGCAATCGTCACTCACACGCCAACCAATAAGAATTTGGCGGGGGCGGGTCATGGCAGAAGTGCATTGTGGGTTTTGGAATGCTAACTGCTATATGCTATACGCTACTGCCGGAGCTATTAAAATGGATCACATCAACATTGGCGGTAACTTATAAAAACTGAGAAGGACTGAACTAAAATGGCACCGAAAAGGAAATCATATACTGCAGATTACAAGCTGGACGTAGTGAAATATGCACCAGAAAACGGCGATCGAGCAGCAGAAAGAATGGACGCTAGCGGCGCATACCAGGAGCGACACAGAGGAGGAAGATTTCATCGGATTTAGCTATCGGGAGTGACAGATTGTTTGGTAAACGTATAGCATGTTCTATATGTTATAGTTATTTGAATGACTCTTGCCATGATGTGTTGCATTAACATACCAGGCACGTTCTCAGTTGGTTATTTGTGCGTCTCATAACGTACACTTATTCAGCCTGTTGTTACTATTCTTTATTTATTTTAAATTGCCTTTCAGATGTCTATTCTTGGTGTTGGGTTTTATCAAATAAATTTCCCCCAAAAATGCGGCTTATACTCCAGTGCGACGTATATATGTTTTTCTTCTTCTTTATTGTGCTTTTTCGGCCGGTGCGACGTATACTCCGGAGCGAGTTATAGTCCGAAAAATACGGTAATTACAAGATTATTTATTGATGTCAAAACAAGTATTTTTTGTACCAACAAAACTCAACTTTAAATATAGTTTTTAAAAAATGGATACATTATGTTACACGGATGATGTCGTTCACAACAACACAAGCAGATGAGATGTGTTGTGGGTGTATGGATTGTTATTGCTAGCTTTAGCTTCATAGTTTACTCTCTGTTTCAAGTGACCGTCTGGACGTTGTTTAGTTCAGAACGGAGCCGAGGGAGTGTTTTGCGGATAAATGAGCGCTACCGAAGAAATTTTTTCCCAAACAAATGTTTTTTCTCCTCACACAGACAACATTTCACTTTCATTTATGTAAATTTCTCCGATATTATTCTGCGGTTTTCAGCGGATTCGGTTTTATTGGCCAATTATGTGACTCTGTCCGCAGTCACATTGACACGAAAATCATTGTTGAGTTAATGATTATTGATTAGGAATACTAGCATTGTGTCAAATAAAAAGTAGCAACTCTGGTGATATCCCAAACTTCTAGTCGACGTGGTTTTTTCCCCCACTCATTCGTTCATCTGCTCCACCGTCACAATCTCTGGAATTTGCATGCACGTTGTGCAACCCATAAATCGTTTTTCCCCCCCGATTATTCAATTTTCATAATCGAAATCGAAATTAGATTAATCGTACAGCCTCAGCACGATTCTCCTGGAATCATTCACATTTTTTCATTTTGTGCCGATGACAAACTCACACTGGTGTATGTATTAACGCGTGCAGCAAAATGACGAAACACCTCTATATTCATGTTTGGAAATTCAAAGAGTGTTCCATCTTTGACCAGCTATACCAGCCTTGTTCATCCACTCAATCTCTGGTAACGGAGCAACGCAGGAAGCGATCACTGGGCGTGACCTGCTAACAGCCAAACAGGTAACAGTATTAACTATCAAGTTTGTTTGTTTAGCATTTGATTATTTGCATGGAGTGAAAAGAGAAAGTCAAATTGAAGAAATTGTGGATAAAAGAGGAAAAGTCCATAGGTCACAAAAATTATCAATTATTGCTATCAATCGATACAAAATACTGATATCGTGATACTTACATCGCCGAGCCTTACGTCTGTCTATTATGCTAACAATGAGGGAGCAAAGAAATGCTACTGCTAATTAGAGGTGGGGGGAAACAACAGATTTTTTTAGATGCATCGCAATTCGGACATGGAAGATTATAGAAACGTCAATAATCAATTTATTTATTGTAAATATAAATGGTAAATGGTGAATGGGTCGTACTTGTATAGCACTTTTCTACCTTTTTAAGGAACTCAAAGCGCTTTGACACTATTTTCCACATTCACCCATTCACACACACACATTCACACACTGATGGCGGGAGCTGCCAAGCACAGCGCTAACCAGGCCCATCAGGAGCAAGGGTGAAGTGTCTTGCTCAAGGACACAACGGACGTGACTAGGATGGTAGAAGGTGGGGATTGAACCAGTAACCCTCAGATTGCTGGCACAGCCACTCTCCCAACTTCGCCACGCCAGTCAGACACAGTTCTAAAATGTGTCTGACTGCAGCGAGCCACCTCACTGAGAGGTCCGACCAGCTCCTTTATTACTGGGCACTGTGGTCCAGTTTTGCACACATTTTTGGGATCGGAGACGAGGATGTGGTTTGTGAAGCCCTTTTTAGGCATTTGTGATTAAGAGCTATATGAATAAACTTTGATTGATTCATTGAAATTCAAACAACGCCAAACCCTAAAAGGTGGCGTCGAATGTTTGCCATCAAGTTCTTACCAGTTGTCGCTTCTCGTTAGTGTGGGCAAAGGTGAACGGGATCTTGGGTTTGATGTTGGCCGCTCTCTTCTTGTAGGTTGTCATGTCCACCAGCAGGCTGAGGAGCACCTGGTCGTTCTTCAGCAGAGTCACGCCACAGTCCCTATGGTCGAAGGTCACGTTGGTTCGGATGGTGCCAATGTTGGCGTGGATCTGGCCCGGGTAACCGTCCATGTCGGCCTGCAAGCCAAATCGATGTCATTAGGAGAGGTTACACTTTTTTTTTAAGGACCAAGTTTGGCGGCCCATCGAACAAAAAGAGCAATCACGGTTCTACGATTTTTTTTTCCATCACAAAGTTAGCTTTTTTCCACAACATGACTATTACTCACTGCAGACATCATGAGAGCCAACAAACATGATAAAACATCACTTACTGTACAATGTCTGCTGTCATTAGGATGCCGACTGCTAGGATGTTCATATATTCCCGTTTAGATGAAAAATGACTCATAATCCTAGCAAAAAAAGGGGGGTGGAACCAAGCGTCTTTTCATGTCGTTCTCGCCATTCCCTGGTCGAAATTGGCTGTCAAAGTGTACCAACTTGTCAGAATACGTCCTCATCATTCTACTATCCAGGTGTGAGGGATTTTTTACGATCTAGACTAAAGTTTGACAAGCGAGGAAGCAGCTCATCAGTCGATGTCAACATTGAAACAGAATCTCATGATCACGGCGCCGCTATAAATAGTTTGTCTGTGTCAGCGCTTATTAAGTTAAAGTGAAGTTAAAGTACCAATGATTGTCACACACACACTAGGTGTGACGTAATTATTCTCTGCATTTGACCCTTGATCACCCCCTGGGAGGTGAGGGGAGCAGTGAGCAGCAGCGGTGGCCACGCTCGGGAATCATTTTTGGTGATTTAACCCCCAATTACAACACTTGAGGCTGAGTATAATAATTATACTACTAATACTTAGTTCATACTCAAGTCACGACATGTAAATGGAGTATTGTTGGCTTTTTGGATGTTTTTTTTATTGGGTTTTATGGGTGGAACAGAGGACCTCCCTTTTTATTTGAGTTTACTTAAGAGTTAGAATACATTAAAAAAATCCATCTGTCATCATATCTTTCATAATGACTGTAAACAATAGGCAACATTTCTAAAAATCTTACCTTAAAATCTGCCCCCGTTTCTGGCCTAAAAATGGCCGACAGATACCAAGATAGTGGACTTCCTGGTTGTTTTCAAATATGGGGTCTTGAGACCTTTTACGTGCCTCCTGTCATGACAGACGTCTCGGCTATTTATTTTCCTGACGACACGTGAATCTGGTGGGAGAGTCGAAATTTTTCAAATTTTCAAGCGGGCGCTAAAGAGTCAATTTTAAAATGACGTGTTCTGGACACGCTTGCAAAACTTGGTAAAGTTGTCGTGCTTGTTAAGGCCCTCAAAAATGTGATCAAAGTGGGAGAATAATAATAAAACAATTTCAATAGGGCCTTTGCAGCTTTGTGTTGCTCGGGACATAATAAAACTATTTTTAGTTGAGGTTAAGATTGGTGTGGCGGGGGGCGCGTATTAGAAAATGATTGAGAAGCAATGGTGTAGTGTGATAACACAGATGACATGTTTACCTTGGGCTCAATGATGGGCTGGCTAACCACACCCTCATACAGCTCCGGGTCCAGACACATGTTGGGCAGCAGCTTCCGTGTATCGTGTGTGCTCTGGTTGGCAGAATTTTTGCCGGCGTCGAGGTCCGTGTCCTTTGACGAGGGGCTACAGAGCGTCAGCAGCAGGTTCTCCTTCACCCGACGAATCCGGATGGCCTGGTTACCCGTTCGCCGCTGAAAAATATTTGAGTGTAATTGTCTACTCTGAGAAGAGCACATCAAACTTTGGAGGGGTCAAAGGTCGGATTATCACCTCGTGCAAGGTGAATTCCACTTCCTCGTTGACGTCCTCGGAGGTAAAATCAATCTCGCTGAAGTTCTCCATGATATCGAAAGGGAGCTCGCCGTGTGTGTCAGACCGGATGACGCCCTCGCAGTCCTTGACACTGGCGATGATTCCCTGCAGTGTGTGAATACAGGAAGTAATGAACGTCAGGCCGGGGATACCCGCCCGAACTGTCGCTCACCTTCTCTCGGGTCTCTTTGGTGAACTCAAAGGTGGAGGGAATCGTGGGTCGGATGTTGGTGGCGCGCCGCTTTTCCGTGGCGATGTCAGTCAGCAGGTTGATGAGAACCCGGTCATCCTTCAGCAGCGTCACCACGCTGTCTTTCCTGTCGAAGGTCAGGTTGGTCTTCAGACGATCGATGTGGATCAAGACCTGACCGGGGAACTGGCGCTCGCCGGGCTGTGAGGACACTCGCACTCAGTCACAGGGAGAATGACGGGACAAACGTGCTCTGGACTCGAACTCAAACATTCATTGTGGGAATGCCACAAGAGGAATTTTGCTGTAGACTATTGGCATTATCACATTCTCTATTTATTAATATTGAAAACGTTCAGGGCTCCCAGAACACAAGACCTCACCTGCGGCTCCAAGATGGGCAGACTGACCACGCCCTCGTAGATTTCTGGATCCACGCGCTCGGTTCCACCTGGAGCCACTTTCACGTCTGTGGCAATATGATGTTTCTGTTTCCGAACAGAAACGTAAAGTTTAATCCGTGTATCATTCCTTCATTTCATTTTAAAAATAAAAACAAAACTAAATAACCACGCTTTTTCCCCCCAATATTTGTCAATAGACCAAAACCAAAAAACAAAACAAAAAAAAGTAATATTTTTTTCAGATTTTGTCCACAATTAGAAATGGACAAAACGGATACACGTCCTATTTGATACACTAAGGTAATTGACTGAAATGTCGTCATGTTCCAGAAATTAAAATGAACAAAAAAACTAAAAAATGATACAAAATATTACATGTTATTATGAATGTGCCTGTTACTACATTGCATACATATTTACACCATGTACTGTAGAGGTGTCCAAAGTATGGCCCGGGGGCAATTTGGGGCCAGCAGTTCGACTTTTGTTGGCCGTCAGTATATTGTTGAATTGAAACAAGTAACAATGAAAGAAAAAAAAGAGCAAAAAGAGCAAAATGCTTAACTGTTGACACTAAAGACTAGGAGTGTGTCAAAATCGACTTAGCTGTAGTAGGACCCTGAATGCAGAACATGAGAAAAAGTCAAAATACTTCCAAACAGGAGTGAGCAAAAATTAACTGAGGGAGCACACTTAAGGTGTGACGGAACGGAAACACAACAAAGCAACGCTGTGACTGAGTCTCAGAGGACGAGGAGCGAAAAAAGAGCCAAAGATGAACACGGCCGTAAGTGTGAAGCATCAGGAAATCTACTGTTGCTAAGTAGTGGGACTGGGGAGCTTAAGTAGTCAGGAGAAGACGAGCATCAGGTGTGCGTGCTGGTTACGCCCCATGACCCGGCAACCAGGTAAAGAAGCTGCCAGGTCATGACAGGATGTCACAATACGATATTACTTGTATCTAAGCCTAGGCTGGTAACAAACTACGCTGGACGATACATTGACCTACAAATTATTACAGATTAACTATATTAATTATTTCTTTCAGATTAAATTAACCACTAATGTAATGATAACACATAAATATAATGCATGTATATCCCTTCAAATGCAATAAACTTGTGTTTCTCTTATATTTTAACATTGTAATTGGAATGTAAGTGTTTAAATACCAAGTTAAATAAAACAAACAATTAAATATTTGAATTGAATTGAATTATTTATTTCAAACCTGCACTGTACAACAACACACTTTTTTTTTTTTGTCAGAGACATTTATGCAAGGCTTGAAAAGGGGTTGGATGAAGCAAATGCTTATATCCCAACCCCTCTCACTCATTCCACATAAACAATATAATACAAGAACAATACTATACAAACAAAAACAAGAAAAGCTCCTGTACACTAACAATACAATAGTACCATTGTTACTATGAGACAAGACAAGGCGAAACAAAACGCACGCACGCACGCACGCACGCACACGCACACGCACACGCACACGCACACACACACACACAGGCCCAAACACTCTCTGACCATACACCTCTCTCTCATCGCTCTGTGCTGAGGGCATCACTCTCTTTCCTCCTCGTACCTCTTCATTACTTCTTTTTTAAACAGTCTTTTAAATTGAATCATGTTAGAACAGGTTTTTAACTCGTCCCCTAAGTTGTTCCACAGACTGACTCCACGCACTGAAATGCACATTGATTTTAAAGTTGTTCTAAATTTAGGAAAATATCATTTGTTTCCTCTTAGACTGTAACTATGGTGAGCACCTCTATCCTGGAATAGGTTCTGTATATTGGATGGTAGAGAGTTTTGGGATGCCCTAAACATAATTTGAGCAGTTTTAAAGTTGATTACATCGTGCAGTTTAAGTTGCTTTAACTCCATGAATAGTGTATTTGTATGATGTCTGTAGTGAACATTGGACACAATCTTAATGGCCTTTTTCTGCAGAGTGACTAAAGGCTGTAGATGAGATTTATAACAATTTCCCCAGACTTCAACACAATAGTTTAAATATGACATAATAAATGAATGATACAATAACAGTAGAGCATTGTTATTCAATAAATTACATGATCTCCTCATCATTCCAACACATTTAGCAACTTTTTTCCTCAGATAACTTATATGAGGCTTCCATGATATATTTTCATCTATTCCCACTCCTAAAAATGAAATTTGTTGAACATATTCTATTGGTGTATCATCAATAACAATCCTGATGGGTATATTACTTTTTCGATTGCTAAAGAGCATGATTTTGGTCTTTTTTAAATTCAGAGACAATTTGTTGGTATTAAACCAAGTTTTTAACTTGATCATCTCCTCAGTTATAAAGGCCAGAAGTTGCTTCATGTCGTCACCTGCAAATGTAATGATTGTATCGTCAGCAAAGAGGATGAACTTCAGCAGTGTTGATACTTTACATATTTCATTGATATACATTATAAATAGTGTGGGTCCTAGTATCGACCCCTGGGGGACTCCACAGGTTATGTTCATGAGTGTAGATTGATGTTGATCGATCTGAACAATCTGCTGTCTCTCATTCAAGTAGCTCTTCAGCCATTTCCCTGCCACTCCCCTTATGCCATAGTTTTCCAGTTTATTTACCAAAATCTGGTGGTCAGTGGTATCGAAAGCCTTTTGCAAGTCAATAAAGATTCCTATAACAAATTTGTTTTTCTCGATACCATTAGTAATGTTCTCTATTAGATCACTTAGAGCTAATGAAGTTGACCTACTTTGTCGGAACCCATATTGACCATCAGATAATAATTTGTGCTTTTCAATCAATCAATCATTTAATGTTTATTTATATAGCCCTAAATCACAAGTGTCTCAAAGGGCTGTACAAGCCACAACGACATCCTCGGTACAGAGCCCACATACGGGCAAGGAAAAACTCACCCCAGTGGGACGTCGGTGAATGACTATGAGAAACCTTGGAGAGGACCGCATATGTGGGTAACCCCCCCCCCCTCTAGGGGAGACCGAAAGCAACGGATGTCGAGTGGGTCTGACATAACATTGTGAAAGTCCAGTCCACAGTGGATCCAACACATCAGCGGGAGTCCAGTCCACAGCGGGGCCAACAGGAAACCATCCCGTGAATGAAGCCACAAATTCTATTATCAAATAATTTTTCCAATATTTTTGACAACTGTGGCAGAAGGGAGACGGGCCGGTAATTTGTGAAGTGGTGTTTGTCACCAGATTTGAAGATGGGGATGACTTTTGAGAGTTTCATTTGTGAAGGAAATTGTCGAAGTTGAAAAGATAAATTGCAGATGTGTGTGAATGGTTTGATGATTTCTTCCGCTACGTTGCGGACTGTCCTCATGTCGAGGTCATAAATGTCACTCTGTTAGCAAAATGATATGCACTTGAATAAAAATCACAACCCAAAGCACAACAATATGTTGAGGAGGTTGAGGACCCCATATATACACAACCAAAACAATAAATAAAATGGCTAAGTAAAGTATTGACAAACTTCAATATTGAACATGTAGGCAGAGGTAGAGTTGTACATGACTTAACTAACAAAACAAAGTTAGGACTTTTGTAAACAAAAGTAACAATGTAAACACATATATATAAATTGGATCTGCAAAAAAATATGCTTATCCATCTGTTTCGTCCATTTTGCAATTGTGCACAATATTAGAACATGGATAACCCATTCATTATCTATTTTTTAGTTCTGTGTCTGGCAACAAACAAGTTATCTCTGTTTTTTTTCAGTTCTGGTCTTATTTTGAAAAATGTATGAAGGAATGATACACGTGTGAAGATTCTGATTGTCAACTAGAAACTTTCTTACCTTCCCCTTGCAGGCGGTGAAGTGGACGCGGACGCCGGCCTTCATCGCTTTGGGGTCCCCGAAGAACCCCTTAAAGCTGAATGAGAACTTCTTCTGGTCTTCCCGCTTGATCTGACCAAATGAGGGCTGTGCAGCACAAACAATCGCGACTGGCGTCAACATGGCGTCGGATCAGTTTGTCAACACACTATTTATGACAATCAAGATTGAATCCAGTCCAATGAGGATCATGTGACCACAGTAGTGTTCATTTTGTTGACTAAAAATCGTCAACAACCTATTTTTCCCCAGACTAAAATAGATCGATGACTAATCACAACACATGCACATTGGCAAAAACAATGAAACTGACCATTTAGTTAACAAATAAAAACAAAAGGAAAATGTTGAGACAAAATCATATTTAATTTCATCTTTAGGCAGGTGGGACAAGTTAGGAATCTATCCAATCAGAAGTACAGTAAATTCAAGACTTTAAGCCACTCCTTTTTTCCTACGCTTTGAGCCCTGCGGCTTGTTTAAATGTATGGATTTTTCTTTGCTGGCAGCCATAATGCAAATAGTTTTCATAAAACACATGCAAAGTAGGGCTGGGCGATATATCGATATACGCGATATATCGCGGTTTGGCTCTGTGCGATATAGAAAATGACTATATCGTGATATTCGAGTATACATTCTCACACAGTTGCTTTTAGCAGCAGGCATTACACTACAGGCTCTTCTCACTCTTTCTTGTCTGTCCTTCTCACAGACAGCAAGCGCACCTTCTTACATAATGTCACGTCATACGTCACAAACGTAAACGCCCTCGCGGAGCAGAGAAGTAGCAGCATGGGTAACGTTAGCTGTGGTGCGAGTAGTAATACGAGACAAAGAAGGTGCAAATCTGGTAACAAATGAAGGAAGAATTAATTCCCAAGAAAAACAGCAGGGGATCCATCGTCTGGCGGTGGTTTGGCTTCAAGTGGGAATATGTCGAACAGACAACCGTAATTTGTCAAGTGTGGGGTACTGAAACTAAACTAAAAACTTAATTTAGATGACTCAAACTCAAGCACATTTTTGTAAAAAGACGGGCTAAACTAAACTGCTGTCCAAATGAACACTGGACCACAGGTGCTCTCTTACCCCAATGAAGGAGATGATTCCAGTGGACCTCCCTGCGGGGGGCCTGACAACACAAGGATGCTTTAGCGAGGGCGCCTGGCAGCAGATCACATGACTGACGCGTATGCTTACTTATCGACCTCGCGCTTTCCCAGAAGGTTGAACAGCAGCTTGGTGGCCTTGGCAGGTTCCTCCTCGGCTTTGGGGGCCGAGTCTTCAGCATTTGCAAGAGCGCTGCTCTCCGTCGCCGTCTTTTGAGTTTCAGCTGGGGTGGTGCCAGGGGGCTGCGTTGAAATCAAAGCTTTTAGCTGACCATTGAAATTAAAAAAATGTTAACTACAAGCCCCTTTTCAACTTGGGGTGTCCCGCTCCAATATTTGTATCGGTCCACTATCAGCAAAAAAACGTTATGAGCGGCGATACAAGCAGTCCTGCAGGGAGTTTACTTGTGTGTGATATCATGTGCGATACAAGCAGTAAATGGTAAATGGGTTATACTTGTATAGCGCTTTTCTACCTTTTTAAGGAACTCAAAGTGCTTTGACCCTATTTCCACATTCATCCATTCACACACTGATGGCGGGAGCTGCCATGCAAGGCGCTAACCAGGACCAACCAGTCCTGCAGCGTGTTTACTTGTGTGTGATTCCATGTGCGATCCAAGCAGTCCAGTAGCGTGTTTATTTGTGTGTGTGATATCATATGCGATACAAGCAGTCCTGCAGCGTGTTTACTTGTGTGTGATAACATGTTCAATACAAGCAGTCCTGCAGCGTGTTTGTGTGTGATATCATGTGCGATACAAGCAGTCCTGCGGCTTGTTTACTTGTGTGAGATATCATGTGCGATACAAAGCAGTCCTACAGCGTGTTTACTTGTGTGAGATATCATGTGCGATACAAGCAGTCCTGCAGCGTGTTTACTTGTGGGTGATGTCATGCGCGATACAAGCAGTCCTGCAATGTTTTTACTTGTGTGTGATATCATGTGCGATACAAGCAGTCCCGCAGCCTGTTTACTTGTATGTGATATCATGCGCGATACAAGCCGTCCTGCGATGTGTTTACTCTACTGTGTGATATCATGTGCAATACAAGCAGTCCTGCAGCGGGTTTACTGGTGTGTGATATCATGTGATGTATTTCCTGTTGTAGTTGTAAAATAATAATAAATAAAATAAATAAGAAGACGATACTAACATACATCAATATGCCAAATATCTGGTCCGGCCGATAATCAGTCAATCTCTCCAAAGTATGTATGATTCTTGCTGAAATCGAATCGGAGCTATATCGGTATCGGCAAATGCACAAGGCTCCAATATCGGTGTCGTATCGGAAGTGAACACTCCGAGTTTCAACACGACTTACCCAGTCGGCATTTTCCGGCGTCACCTGAAGAAGAAGAAGAAGAAGAAGAAGGTCACACTGGGCAGCAAGAGTCCAGAAGGGCAACTTACAGCCTTATTCCAAAATGAAATAAATTAAGTTAATCGTCAAAATTCTACACACAGGACCCCATAATGACACCTCATGATTCGATTACGATTCAGATGCTACGATTCGATTAAAAATCGATTATTGATGGATCTTTAATTTATGTATATTGATGTGAAAGTGTGTTAAGTGAATTATATTTATATAGCGCTTTTCTCTAGTGAATCAAAGCACTTTTACATAGTAAAAAACCCAATATCTAAGTTACATTTAAACCAGTGTGGGTGGCACAGAGCAGGTGGGTAAGGTGTCTTGCCCAAGGACACAACGGCAGTGACTAGGATGGCGGAAGCGGGGATCGAACCTAGAACCCTCAAATTGCTGGCATGGCCACTCTATACCTACCGAGCTATACCGCTATATATTGATGCAGTTTTACATTTCTTTTCGTTTCACTAAATTAGAGATGATCGCTTGCAACTT
Organism: Entelurus aequoreus; assembly: GCF_033978785.1. Taxonomy (NCBI): domain Eukaryota; kingdom Metazoa; phylum Chordata; class Actinopteri; order Syngnathiformes; family Syngnathidae; genus Entelurus; species Entelurus aequoreus. Next base: position 74,765,780 of record NC_084739.1, read on the forward strand.
TAAAAACATGGCTTTTGTAATAAAAAACTGTTAAATTAATTCCCAGATGTATTAAATTAATAGAAATGTGTGCAAAACTGGAACATAAGTGCCCTACAATAAAGGAGCTGGTCGACTCTCTCCGTGAGGTGGCTCGCTGCGGTCAGACACATTTTAAAACTGTCTGCATTACTTTATTTATAATAAATAAATAGATTATTGACGTTTACTAATCGATTTTGTAATTATCGATGCTCGAATTGCGATGCATCTAAACATCGATTATTTCCCCCACCTCTAATAATGACAATGTGAGATGTGTGTGTGTGTGTGTGTATATATATATATATATATATATATATATATATATATATATATATATATATATATATATATATATATATATATATATATATATATATATAATTAATTAATTTTTTTATTTGCAAATGTTTTAAAAATTCTAAACTAAGAAATCACATGAACAAATAAGAACTCACAGCTTTTGTTCAAAACTTTAGAAACTACAGCCAAGTATTGAGCAAATGCTGTGAAAACATGTGATTTTTTTGTTTTTAATAAAGTAAAAAAAACAACAACAACATTGTCATTATGGGGTATTGTGTGTTAGAATAAACATGAATGTATTGTGTAACAAGTGCAGCGGATGCACAGTAAATAACGCTGACAGCAGAACAACAATGTCAAAACAGACATATGAGTGAATTAGTAAGTCGATCGCGGCAGCCAAGGACATTAAATATTATTTTAACAGTGGACAGTTATCCATGAAAATATGGAGAAGCTCACTCTGGAAGGTAAATGTTGTACATTATTACATCGCTTCGAATAACTAATTGTTTGTACAACATGCTTAGTATTGTTTTTAACACAGTAGTTCTTGGTATTGAATAAATATGTTGCCGGTTAAAATTGTGTGGGGCATTTTAAAAAGTTAAAGTTAAAGTACCCATGATTGTCACACACACTAGGTGTGGCGAAATTATTCTCTGCATTTGACCCATCACCCTTGATCACCCCCTGGGAGGTGAGGGGAGCAGTGAGCACTGAGCAGCAGCGGTGGCCGCGCACAGGAATCATTTATGGTGATTTAACCCCCAATTCCAACCCTTGATACTGGGAGGTAATGGGTCCCATCTTTATAGTCTTTGGTATGACTCGGCCGGGGTTTGAACTGACAACCTACCGATCTCAGGGCGGACACTCTATAGATAGTACTTTAATGATTCCTTCAGGAGAGTTCCCTGAGGAAAATTTTAATTCCAGCAGCAGTATACAGAGTTGAGATCGAATTTAAAAAGTAAAAAGTAAATAATGGGGGTATAAATGGAAACAAAATAAGAGAAATATTACAATAAGAATAAAAATAAAAAGCAACAATGAGAATACAAATATAACAGTAAAATAAGAATATAACAAGAGAAACTAGACAGTAGTGACCATGTTATGAAAAAGTATTGCACTGTTATTGTTTTGCATCCCCTGTCATCCGAGTACCCTCCCTCACCCCAGAGAGGAGTTGTACAGTCTAATAGCATGTGGGACAAAGGAGTTTTTGAGTCTATTAGTCCTGCACTTGGGATGAAGCAGTCTAGCACTGAACAGGCTCCTCTGGCTACTGACAACGGTATGCAGAGGGTGACTGGCATCATCCAGGATGCTCACTAGTTTTTCCAGAGTCCTCTTCTCTGCCACCGTCACCAGTGAGTCCAGTTTTATTCAGATCGTAGAACCGGCCCGCCTGATCAGTTTCTCCAGTCTGAAGCTGTCCTTCTTAGATGTACTGCCCCCCAGCACACTACGATGTAGTACAGAACACTGGCAACCACAGACTGGTAGTACATCCACAAGAGTTTTTTACAAATGTTGAAGGAGCGCAGCCTCCTCAGGTACAGGAAAGGACAGAGCAGGTACTTAGCTACTTTCCTGTACTTAGGGCGGACACTTTAACCCAGTGGTTCTTAACCTGGGTTCGATCGAACCCTAGGGGTTCGGTGAGTCGGGCTCAGGGGTTTGGCGGAGGTCAAGACACACCCGACTCATCATGTAAATAAAAACTTCTCCCTATCGACTTATTACGGATACGGCAACAGCAGAAGTCCAGGCATGTGATTTGACCACAATGAAAAAGACTGAAAAAAATTCTGGGGGTCAAAGACCCCCAGCCAGGTCCAGGGCCCCCTGAAGCTCCTGGTTTTTCACCAATTTAACATGCTAAAATTAACAAAGACAGCACCATTTGAAGAAAATATTTTAGTGTTTAAAGACATGAAAACATCATTAATAGAACATACATAACCCAATTATAATAATGAATCACTGTATATGGTTCAGTCCCAACAGTATTTAGTCACTAATATTTACATCTTGTGTTCATTTCACATCCACAGGTGTCACATTGATCAGTGATATTATCTACAGCTTATTTACAGTATTACCACATTACTTCAGTTCACTTCAGAACATTAGCTTTCTCAGAGATAGATAGATAGATAGATAGATAGATAGATAGATAGATAGATAGATAGATAGATAGATAGATAGATAGATAGATAGATCGATAGATCGATAGATCGATAGATCGATAGATAGATAGATAGATAGATAGATAGATAGATAGATAGATAGATAGTACTTTATTGATTCCTTCAGGAGAGTTCCCTCAGGAAAATTTTAATTCCAGCAGCAGTATACAAAATTACAAAAAAAAAAGAGCCCTAACATGAGCCTTCCTTGCAATTTTCTGAGCAGCCTGCATTTTCCTTTTGGTCTCTGCTTTTGTAGCTTCTTTTTTGGATTTTTGGATAAATATAACAAAATACCAAATGTAAACATTTCATTCTTTTCGCCAAAATAGGATATAAATTTATGAAAATAATTAAACATGTTTAGTATTGTTTACTCATATTTGAAAATAGGAAATAATAATAATGTGAGGACACTGACATATTGCATGAAACAAGTGTGAAAATATTTACCTTCAAGATTGTTACACCACTGACAATAGTTTCAAGAGACTACATAAGAACTTAATATTACAAAATAGTATTATATGCAAATGTATTTCAAATAAATTGTTAACTGGATTCAATAATGCGACTCTTTGAATTTCTGTAATTTCATAATATATTTTCACGTGGCTTTTTATTTTTAGAAAAACCCATTTATATTTCGCAAAGCAATAATTGGTTAATATTTAAAACAAACATGCGTATTTCGCAAGCAAATATTTTTTAGCTTACTTCATTATTAACAACCCTGTCTGCAACTGAAGTGGGTTGTTTGGGTGGATCTTACCTCTCCATGTCACTTTCAGTTGACATCCAAAAGTACCAGCTAGTGAAAAGTTTGTTTTCCTAGCTTCAAGTTGTTTCATATGTTTTTGGCGTTTCGCATGTACTTCCAAAGCCTTGAAACCTTGTGATCCATAGTCAATATTATCATGACACCACGTGCACAAAACCTTTCCGGGACGATCGATTTTCCGAAAAAAATCACCGAACAAAGTCGTAACTTCCTTCTTCCCAACAGTATCAGTGATTTCCCTTTCCATCCAGTCCCATCGAAACTTATTTTTGACATGTTTATCAATTTCTTTTACTCGTAAAGCGTCCTTTCTCTCGAGAACCGACATCGTTTACATATGGAAAATGGCGGTATGATGACGTTATTAACGTCATCATTCATAACAGATGTCCTGATTGGTCACAAGGAACATATCGACCAATCAACTACGGCGTAATATAAACTACGTCTCGAATCTTGATTTAGGGTCGGGAAAAAAAAGGAAAAAACGGAAGATTTTTTTTCTTTTTTCCCCGAGATTAAAAAAGACGGAATTCCGACTTTAGACGGAAAAATCACATGCCTGGAAGTCACACTGATTTGCAGGTGTTTAATTTGTTGTGAGTTCATGCACTGTGTTGGTTTTGTTCTTTGAACAAGGTGATGTTCATGCACGTTTCATTCTGTGCACCAGTAATAAAAGGTAACACTTTAGTATAGGGAACATATTCACCATTAAGTAGTTGCTTATTAACATGCAAATTAGTAACATATTGGCTCTTAACTAGTCATTATTAAGTACTTATTAATGCCTTATTCGGCATGGCCTTATTATAACCCTAAGCCTGGCCCTAACCCTCTAACCCTAACCCTAACCAAATAACTCTAAATTAAGACTTTGTTAGAATATGTTCCCCAAGTTTTCAAAAAACTCTAAATTAAGTCTTTGTTACTTAGAATATGTTCCCCATACTAAAGTGTTACCAAAAACATATAACTTTGTCTAGAATTTGAAAACATTTTTTTTTTTTTTTTCCCACTAAAGAAGGGTTCGGTGAATGCGCATACGAAACTGGTGGGGTTCGGTACCTCCAACAAGGTTAAGAACCACTGCTCTAACCACTAGGCCAGTGGTTCTTAACCTGGTTTTGATCGAACCCTAGGGGTTCGGTGAGTTGGGCTCAGGGGTTCGGCAGAGGTCAAAACACACCCGACTCATCGTGTAAATAAAAACTTCTCCCTATCGGCGTATTACGAATACGGCAACAGCAGAAATCACACTGATTTGCAGGTGTGTAATTTGTTGTGAGTCTATGCACCGTGTTGGTTTTGTTCTTTGAACAAGGTGATGTTCATGCACGGTTCAAAAAACATGGTAACACTTTAGTATGGGGAACATATTCACCATTAATTAGTTGCTTATTAACATGCAAATTAGTAACATATTGGCTCTTAACTAGTCATTATTAAGTACTTATTAATGCCTTATTCGGCATGGCCTTATTATAACCCTAACCCTCTAACCCTGGCCCTAACCCCTAACCAAATAACTCTAAATTAAGTCATTGTTACTTAAAATATGTTCCCCAAGTGTCCAAAAAACTCTAAATTAAGTCTTTGTTACTTAGAATATGTTCCCCATACTAAAGTGTTACCAAAAACATAAGTTTGTCTTGAATTTGAAAAAAATAAATAAAACATTTCACTAAAGAAGGGTTCGGTGAATGCGCATATGAAACTGGTGGGGTTCGGTACCTCCAACAAGGTTACGAACCACTGCACTAGGCCAATTAAGTTGTTAATATTTTGTGATACGAACTCTTATTACAGAAGCAACACTCACCTCTCCCGTGCATCCAGACGGGAAGCCCAAAGGAGGTATGGGAAGAGAACTGGGTGGTGGAACACCGGCCGGAGGAGGTGGAACAGTGGCCGGAGGGGGTGGAAATGGCGAGGGTTCCCACGACTCAGGTCCCCAACCGTGGGGAGGGGGACCCCAGCCTCCAGTAGGAGGCGGGCCCCATCCACCGGGCGGTGGTGGACCCCATCCGTCGGGCGGATACGGGCCCCATCCGTCGGGCGGCGGCGGACCCCATCCGTTGGGCGGCGGCGGACCCCATACGTCGGGCGCATGGGGGCCCCATCCGTCGGGCGGCGGCGGACCCCATCCGTCGGGCGGATGCGGGCCCCATCCGTCGGGCGGAGGTGGGCCCCATCCGTCGGGCGGAGGCGGGCCCCATCCGCCGGGCGGGGGCGGGCCCCATCCTCCCCATGGTGGAGGACCCCAGGCCGGGTGTGGACCCATGTTGCATGGTGGTCCGTCAATCCTTGGCGGTCTGATGAGCTTTCGCCCGCGAAACATCGTGTCGGCAGATCAAACAAGCTAGCTAGCTAAACTATCTGGCTAATCACTAGCTACCAGAAAACAGTCGAGTCGAGGACTAACAATTATTCATTTACGCATTACGTTTGCTCTCCGAGTGAAAGTTGACCTCCGAATTCTGCGTGTGATAGTTTCATTAAAGCAAGTGCAGCACTTTAAGGGAAAACTCCAATGGCGACTCCGTGTTCTTCGACCGCTTCCTATTCTTCTTCTTTTTCTGTAATAGCGCCGACTCACACACTGCACTCTTTAGCGCCCCCACAGACGAACTGCGGTGCAACAGAGCGCCTCAACGGTGGCATAGTCAAATTACTTCACATCAAATATTCCACTTTGCAATTGTATTCGGGAAAAGTAACGCACGTTTGGTGTTTTTGCCATAAAAAACAAAGAAACAAACAAAAATTACAGATAGGTTTGAAGTTGATATAGAGACTTAAGGGTTGAAAGTTTTTTTTTAAATGTCCTTTTAGAACCCCAGGAATTTTAATGTGATTTTTATTTTTGTAACTGTCTTTGCTCAAAAATTATGAAATAAAATAATTTGTTAATTCATTATTGACCTATTGATCCAATTATCCATCCATCCATCTTCTTCCGCTTATCCGAGGTCGGGTCGCGGGGGCAGCAGCTTAAGCAGGGAAGCCCAGACTTTCCTCTCCCCATCCACTTCATCCAGCTCTTCCCGGGGGACCCCGAGGCGTTCCCAGGCCAGCCAGGAGACATAGTCTTCCCAACATGTCCTGGGTCTTCCTTGTGGCCTCCTACCGGTCGGACGTGCCCTAAACACCTCCAGACCAGATGCCCGAACCACCTCATCTGGCTCCTCTCGATGTGGAGGAGCAGCGGCTTTACTTTGAGCTCCCCCCGGATGGCAGAGCTTCTCACCCTATCTCATACTTGCCAACCTTGAGACCTCCGAATTCGGGAGATTGGGGGGATGGAGGAGGCGGGTGTGCGGGGCCGGGGGGTGGGGTTAAGGGGTAGGAGTATATTTATAGCTAGAATTCACTGAAATTAAAGTATTTCTTATATATATATATATATATATATATATATATATATATATATATATATATATATATATATATATATATATATATATATATATATATATATATATATATATGCATATTTGCATTATATGTGTAATGTGTCGTTTTAGCTCAGCTGTTGTGTAGCTGCTAGCTCCTCGTAGCCTACAGGTGTCTAAAGTGCAGCCCATAGTTATGTGTTTAACATAACCCTGGGCTAAACCTAAACAATTGAAAATGTGTAATTTGGGTGTCGGTGTAATTTGTGGCAGCTACGCCGTGTCTTATCATTGGACCTAAGTTCTTTGGTTTTGTAGGCGAGACAGAGAGCAAGGGAACAATGTGGGACATCAATTGTGTCCATCTTATACCATGCTAGCTGTTGCAAAGATAGGTCAACATGAGCAGCCACACCTTGAGTTCCAACATATATAAATAATCATAACATATGGCGAGTCGGGTGGCAGAACACACGGAAGCATCTCAGCCAGCCAGGGTTTTCACTGTTAGAGCAGTTGGATGTCAGCCATTCCTGTTGTTTCAGGCTGTGGTATGAGCTCCTGGAGGAGCCTTGATAGTGGTGTCGCAGCTTGGTGGTTGAGCCGTCAGGTAACACCAGGAACCGCACAGCCCCTTGTGCTAAGTGTCACTAAAGGGGGTCTAGCAAAGTGGTAACTTTAAGACTTTAATGTGGGGCGTGCTTTATAAGTTTTGTACAAGTAATAAAGATCTTATTAGAAGATCTTAAAGGGGGATTGATGTAAGCAGATCAGAATCATATCCATATTTAAGTGGTACTTCTTTCTAAACTCCTATAGTCATATTTTCATCAGCTAATGTCTCGTGTGGTAACAAAGTGCTTGCATTCGAGTGCCCTTGAGTAGAGAGACAGAGCGCTGTTGAGACTGCCATAACATTCCTAAGATAAGGAGCACAGTGCAGTGCTGAGCTTGGGGGGACAGGAGGTGGAGGGGAGACCGAGCTAGACCGGGCGAGGGAACGCTGGTGTGCTAGATTGGTCTCACGTTTGTCCTCTAAGCTTGGAGAATAAACCACAAAATACCAACTACTGCCTGTTGATTGAATTTAAACATCAGCTTATTGCCATAAAAAGAATCTGGGAGAGACTAGCAATTTGAATTCCCCATTGGAGTAATGCTGGTCAACGCAACAATATATATATATTAGGGATGTCCGATAATGGCTTTTTGCCGATATCCGATATTGTCCAACTCTTTAATTACCGATACCGATATAAACCGATACCGATATCAACCAATATATGCAGTCGTGGAATTAACACATTATTATGCCTAATTTGGACAACCAGGTATGGTGAAGATAAGGTACTTTTTTTTTAAATTAGTAAAATGAGATAAATAAATTAAAAAACATTTCTTGAATAAAAAAGAAAGTACAACAATATAAAAACAGTTACATAGAAACTAGTAATGAATGAAAATTAGTCAAATTAACTTTTAAAGGTTAGTACTATTAGTGGACCAGCAGCACGCACAATTATGTGTGCTTACGGACTGTATCCCTTGCAGACTGTATTGATATATATTGATATATAATGTAGGAACCAGAATATTAATAACAGAAAGAAACAACCCTTTTGTGTGAATGAGTGTAAATGGGGGAGGGAGGTTTTTTGGGTTGGTGCACTAATTGTAAGTGTCTCTTGTGTTTTTTATGTTGATTTAATAAATAAAAAATAAATACAATTTAAAAAAACGATACAGATAATAAAAAAAACAATACCGATAATTTGCGATATTACATTTTAACGCATATATCGGCCGATAATATCGGCAGGCCGATATTATCGGACATCTCTAATATATACAGTATATATAGTACAGTAAACAGTAATGAAAACACAGTTGTTCTACTAACTGTACTGTACTTGCTGCTTACTTAAAAAAATATAACACTTACCTTTCACTATTTGAGTAGCTTTTTTTCTGCCATTTGAGTACTGGCGAGCGATCTCTGAAACCGGGAACATATCCTTCACGGATTTGTTGAAAACATCCGCAAATGAGAACGGGATGTTGCTTGCAAGGTGGCCCATAATACTGGGCTGTGACCAGCCTTGTGCTTCTCTGACCGTTCATGAGTGACTATATCCATTCAGCCACCGTATTATGAGTTATAGATAAACCTATGGATAACGGAGACATATATAATAGTCTCCTTTTCAGGTGAGAGACGACGCTAAAGGCAGTGCCTTTAAGGCACGCCCCCAATATAGTTGTCCGGCTGGAAATTGGGAGATTTTCGGTAGAATGGTTGTCCCGGGAGATTTTCAGGAGAGGCACTGAAATTCACGAGTCTCCCGGAAAATTTGGGAGGGTTGGCAAGTATGCCCCGCCACCCGGCAGAGGAAACTAATTTCGGCCGCTTGTACCCATGATCTTGTCCTTTCGGTCATAACCCAAAGCTCATGACCATAGGTGAGGATGGGAACGTAGATCGACTGGTAAATTGAGAGCTTTGCCTTACGGCTCAGCTCCTTCTTCACCACAACGGATCGATACAGCGTCCGCATTACTGAAGACGCTGCACCGATCCGACTGACGATCTCACGATCCACTCTTCCCTCACTCGTGAACAAGACTCAGAGGTACTTGAACTCCTCCACTTGGGGCAGGGTCTCCTCCCCAACCCGGAGATGGCACTCTACCCTTTTCCGGGCGAGAACCATGGACTCTGACTTGGAGGTGCTGATTCTCATCCCAGTCGCTTCACACTCGGCTGCAAACCGTTCCAGTGAGAGCTGAAGATCCTGGCCAGATGAAGCCATCAGGACCACATCATCTGCAAAAAGCAGAGACCTAATCCTGCAGCCACCAAACCGGATCCCCTCAACGCCTTGACTGCGCCTAGAAATTCTGTCCATAAAAGTTATGAACAGAATCGGTGACAAAGGGCAGCCTTGGCGGAGTCCAACCCTCACTGGAAACGTGTCCAACTTACTGCCGGCAATGCGGACCAAGCTCTAACACTGATCGTACAGGCAGCGGACCGCCACAATCAGACAGTCCGATACCCCATACTCTCTGAGCACTCCCCACAGGACTTCCAGAGGGACACGGTCGAATGCCTTCTCCAAGTCCACAAAGCACACGTAGACTGGTTCGGGCAAACTCCCATGCACCCTCAAGGACCCTGCCGAGAGTATAGAGCTGGTCCACAGTTCCACGACCAGGACGAAAACCACACTGTTCCTCCTGAATCCGAGGTTCGACTATACGGGGTAGCCTCCTCTCCAGAACACCTGAATAGACTGAGGAGTGTGATCCCACGATAGTTGGAACCCATCCTCTGGTTCCCCTTCTTAAAGAGAGGAACCACCACCCCGGTCTGCCAATCCAGAGGTACCGCCCCCGATGTCCATGCGATGCTGCAGAATCTTGTCAACCAAGACAGCCCCACAGCATCCAGAGCCTTAAGGAACTCCGGGCGGATCTCATCCACCCCCGGAGCCTTGCCACCGAGGAGCTTTTTAACTACCTCAGCAACCTCAGCCCCAGAAATAGGAGAGCCCACCACAGATTCCCCAGGCACTGCTTCCCCATAGGAAGACGTGTTGGTGGGATTGAGGAGGTCTTCGAAGTATTCCCTCCACCGATCCACAACATCCGCAGTCGAGGTCAGCAGAACACCATCCCCACCATACACGATGTTGATAGTGCACTGCTCCCCCTTCCTGAGGCGGCGGAATCGCTTCGAAGCCGTCCGGAAGTCGTTTTCCATGGCTTCCCCGAACTCCTCCCATGTCCGAGTTTTTGCCTCCGCGACCGCTGAAGCTGCACACCGCTTGGCCTGTCGGTACCTGTCCGCTGCCTCCGGAGTCCTATGAGCCAAAAGAACCCGATAGGACTCTACCGTCGCCTCTCACTGCGTGCAACGCCAGTGTGGAAGAGAGTCCAGCCCCTCTCGAGAGAACTGGTTCCAGAGCCCTTGCTGTGCGTCGAAGTGAGTCCGACTATATCCCGCCGGAACTTCTCAGGCTCCTTCCTCTCCAGCGAGGTGACATTCCACGTCCCAAGAGCTAGCTTATATAGCCGAGGATTGGACCACCAAGTGCCCTGCCTTCGGCTGCCGCCCAGCTCACAACACACCCGACCTCTACGTCCCCTCCCATGAGTGTTGAGCCCATTGGAGGGGTGACCCACGTTCCCTCTTTGGGCTGCCCCATGGGGACAGGCCCGGCCACCAGGCGCTCGCAATCGTGCCCTAACTCCGGGCCTGGCTCCAGAGGGGGGCCCCGGTGACCCGCGTCCGGGCGAGGGAAATCGGAGTCTTTGTTCTTGCATTCCTATAGAAGTCTTCGAGCTGCTCTTTGTCTGATCCCTCACCTAGGACCTGTTTGTCTTGGGAGACCCTACCAGGGGGCATGGAAGCCCCCGGACAACATAGCTCCTAGGATCATAGGGACACGCAAACTCCTCTACCACGATAAGGTGGCAGCTCAGAGAGGAGTGATCCAATTATTTCACATCAAAAAAAAAAAGAAGTCAGTGGAATATTTGATGTGATCCATCACATCAAATGTTCCACTAACTTCTTTTTTTAATTACGCGAATTTCACATTTTTGTCAAAAAAAAACAAGGCTTTATTGACCAAAAAAGGGCAAAAAATTAACACAAAACCCCCCATAAAAATATAAAATTCGAATTGACGGATAGATGAGATTTTTTAGATTTTTTATTAACTGTTGCTGCTCAAAAATGATGAATTAAAATCCATTTTGTTAGGAATTATTGACATATTGAAGGCTCCAATTACTTCACATCAAATATTCCACTTTGAAATTGTAATCGGGACATAACGCACATTTTGTGTTTTTGCCATAAAAATCAAAGAAACAAAAATTAACACAAAAAAAACCATGAAAAAAAAAATACAGATAGGTTTGAAGATAATTTTGAGACTTGAGGGTTGAAAGTTAAAAAAAAAAAAGTCATTTTAGATTCCCAATAATTTTAATGTGATTTTTATTTTTTAACTGTCTTTGGTAAAAAATTATAATGAAATAAAATCTTTTTTTTAAATATAAATTATTGACCTATTGATCCAATTATTTCACATCAAATATTCCACTTAGATTATTTTTTAATTACGCTCATTTTTGCCATAAAAAACGTTTTCTTCAACTAAAAAAGGGCAAAAAATGAACACAAAAACCCCCATAAAATTATACAATTAAAATGGACGGATAGATTAGATTTGTTTCTTTTTAACTGTTGCTGCTCAAAAATAATGAATTAAAATTCATTTTGTTAGGAATTATTGACATATTGAAGGCTCCAATTACTTCACATCAAATATTCAACTTTGAAATTGTATTCGGGACATAACGCAAATTTTGTGTTTTTGCCATAAAAAACAAAGAAACAAAAAATTAACACAAAAAACATGACTTTTTTTAATTACAGATAGATTTGAAGCTTATATAGAGACTTGAGGGTTGAAAGTAAAAAAAAAATTCATTTTAGATCCCCAATCATTTTAATGTGATTTTTCTTTTTTAACTGTCTTTGGTCAAAAATTATAATGAAATAAAAAATTTTTTAAATATCAATTATTGACCTATTGATCCAAATATTTCACATCAAACATTCCACTTTGATATTTTTTTTTTTAATTACGCGAATTTTGCGTTCTTGCCATAAAAAACAAGGGCAAACAATGAACACAAAACCCCCCATAAAAATATACATTTGAAATGAACGGATAGGTTCAAATTTTTTTTTAAACAGTTGTTGCTCAAAAATAATTAATTTAAATCCATTTTGTTATGAATTGTTGACATATTGAAGGCTCCAATTATTTCACATCACATATTCCACTTATGTTTGTTTTTAAGTAACGCATATTTTCAGTTTTTGCCATAAAAACCAAAGAAACAAACAATGAACACAAAATAAATGAAACATACTTACAGATAGGTTTGAAGTTGATATGGAGACTTAAGTGTTGAAAGTAAAAATAAAAGTATTACTTATTTTTAAATCTTTTATGAGTGGAGCCCTTTTGGACCCCCAATATTTTTAATGTGATTTTTATTTTTTTTTAACTGTCAATGCTCAAAAATGAAAATAAAATAATTTTTTTAATGAATTATTGAGTTATTAATCCAATAATTTCAAATCAAATATTCCATTTAGAATTTTTTTTTTATTACGCGAATTTTACCATAAAAAACAATACACATTTAAAATAGCCGGATAGATCAGAATTTTTTTTATTTTTTAACTGTTGCTCCAAAAAAAAATTTCAATCCATTTAGTTATGAATTAGACATATTGAAAGCTCCAATTATTTCACATCAAATATTTCACTTAAATGTTTTTATTTTAAATAACGCATATTTTGCATTAAAGAGGTTTTCTTTGACAAACACGGCATAGAACATAAAAAACAACAACTTTTTATCAATAGATGTACCTGAAGTTGACCTACAGATTTACTGCGGAAAACAAGTAAAAAAAAAATAGGAGTTATTTAAACATTTTTTATGACAGACATTTTTGGGTTCCCGGGACCAAACGTTGAGTGTAGTCCTAAAGGTTAAAAAAAAATCCACATATTGTATTGGTTTTGATAATAAAAATCTCAAAATCACAGATTTTCATTTTTCAGTGTGTGGCGTACTGGAAAAAGTTTTTAGGCCAACATCTGCTGGAGAGCCCTGAAATAAACACCTATTAAAGGGACTAGAAAGACAAACTTCACCAAATGACCAACAAATGAACAAACGGCTAGAGAACAAAGTTTGCGTGTAAAATGAAAGCTTTTTATTGATTTTGCTGGTGGAAGTCGGCGACTCCAACGAAAAAAAGCAGATTTTTTGGAACATGAACACGTAAATATGAGCTGTGTTGTTAGCATCGAGGGCTGAAACGGCAACTTCACTCTTCCCACCTCTTTTCATTCCGACGTAGAAACCAAACTGAGCCAAACTAAAGCAGCTTAACGAACGTAAAATCGGACATTCTTTCTTGTCACCAAAAATCCAGAAGTAGGAAAGACTCTCCGGACCAGCGTCGGCCGCTCGGCGACTTGTTCCAAAACGCCATGACCTCCTCCCAGGTTGCTACGGAAGAACTAAGCGACAATGTCTGACAAAACCTTGCGGGGTCAGAGATGGTCCAACACCCCGCTCTGCCGCACGTTGGAGTCTGTGGCGTGAAGCAAGCGAAGCTGTGTCGTTTCATGCGTGGGACGGCCGTGTCAGGTGGTCGGGCGAGGGGGCGGGGCCCAAGTCTCCCTCGCTGGAAAGTTTTGTGCTCCGCATGCTTCAGTCGAAGGGGCTGAAGTCCCTCTCCAGGTTCTCGGACTCCTCGTCGTCGGAGAAAAAGTCGTCCTCGTCTATCTCTTCCTCGTCGTAGTCCTCGTGCCACTCCGGCACGTAGTCCTCGTCGTACTCGTCGTCCTCGTCCTCCGCTTCGCCGGCGCAGTTGTTGTTGTCCGAGTCCCCTGAGGTGGACGTTCGGTCCGACTTGGACCTGAGGACAAAGAGCGGGACTTTTTTTTTTTGTAAAGGTCCGGATGCCGCCGCGGGGTTTTACTCACGCTTTGTTGGCGTCGCTTTGGTTGGACAGGTTGGAGGTTTGCTTCGGGTCCGCTTCCTGGTCGCTTTTGGACGGGTAACCCACCCTGAAGTCCTGAAGGCGAGACGAGAAACCGTCACCAAGGCAAGATACAACTCATTTTCGGAAGACCAAAGGCTGAGGAAAGAGGACAAAAACTAATCCACTTGATCTGGATCCTGCTGGAGACAGGGATGGGAACTCAGCGCTTTGTTGTTAAGGCGGCCGCCTTAACAACAAAGAGCCACCGCCTAAACTGCAGCACCCAGCATTGTCCCACCCACAGAACCATTTGATTGGTTACACGCAGAGCGGTAACAGCCAATCAGCAGTGCGTATTCAGAGCACATGGAGTCAGTGCTCACGGCACAGGCAGAGAGGAGAGACAGTGGGGTGAGCAGAAAGGTGTTTAGCAGGTGAGCAAATTCCCCAAATGATAATAAACACCTCCCAGTCAACTACTAGTATCATCACTATGAGCCCGTTGACGTTCTAGAAACATAAGCGGCAGCTCAGCTCGCTCGCAGTCCTTGAGGTGAAGGCTAATTAGATTTTAGCCTAACGATAGCTCACTGTGCAGTGTGTGTCTGTCCGAGAGAAAGACGAGCATTATTGACCTACAGTTAACAACTAAGTTATTTCACTTGACCTTTTTCTGTGTTGATTGAGCTGTGTTGAAGCAGCAAAACAGGACATTATGTTAAATGAAGAGTTTCTGTCTCTGATAGTTGATATAATAATGTAATAGTCTCTCCTATTGCTATTGTACTATTTTTTCAGCTATAGTTACATTAATCATTAGTAATGTAGCAGCCTAGTTTTGAATGGCAGGGTCCCTGCTATCACATGTTGATAAAAACATAACGTTTACATAATACAAATCGACTACAGGCTTCCCAAATGCTGTAATAAATTAAGCATGATGAGTTGAGCACATGTCAGCATGTGGCCCCACTTTTAACTTTCTTTTTCAGACGCTTATTGCAAACGCTTACTTCAGGCATGTGATTGGACCACAATGAAAAAGACTGAAAAAATTTCCGGGGGTCTGGGGGACGAAGGCCCCCAGCCAGGTCCCCCCGAAGCTCCTGGTTTTTCACCAATTTAACATGCTAAAATTAACAAAGACAGCACCATTTGAAGAAAATATTTTAGTGTTTAAAGACATGAAAACATCATTAATAGAACATACATAACCCAATTATAATAATGAATCACTGTATATGGTTCAGTCCCAACAGTATTTAGTCACTAATATTTACATCTTGTGTTCATTTCTCATCCACAGGTGTCACATTGATCAGTGATATTATCTACAGCTTATTTACAGTATTACCACGTTACTTCAGTTCACTTCACACATTAGCTTTCTCATAGATAGATAGATAGATAGATAGATAGATAGATAGATAGATAGATAGATAGATAGATAGATAGATAGATAGATAGATAGATAGATAGATAGATAGATAGATAGATAGATAGATAGATAGATAGTACTTTATTGATTCCTTCAGGAGAGTTCCCTCAGGAAAATTTAAATTCCAGCAGCAGTATACAAAATTACCAAAAAAAAAGAGCCCTAACATGAGCCTTCCTTGCAATTTTCTGAGCAGCCTGCATTTTCCTTTTGGTCTCTGCTTTTGTAGCTTCTTTTTTGGATTTTTGGATAAATATAACAAAATACCAAATGTAAACATTTCATTCTTTTCGCCAAAATAGGATATAAATGTATGAAAATAATTAAACATGTTTAGTATTGTTTACTCATATTTGAAAATAGGAAATAATAATAATGTGAGGACACTGACATATTGCATGAAACAAGTGTGAAAATATTTACCTTCAAGATTGTTACACCACTGACAATAGTTTTAAGAGACTACATAAGAACTTAATATTACAAAATAGTATTATATGCAAATTTATTTCAAATAAATTGTTAACTGGAGTCAATAATGCGACTCTTTGTATTTCTGTAATTTCATAATATATTTTCACGTGGCTTTTTATTTTTAGAAAAACCCATTTATATTTCGCAAAGCAATAATTGGTTAATATTTAAAACAAACATGAGTATTTCGCAAGCAAATATTTTTTAGCTTACCTCATTATTAACAACCCTGTCTGCAACTGAAGTGGGTTGTGGGTGGATCTTACCTCTCCATGTCACTTTCGGTTGACATCCAAAAGTACCAGCTAGTGCAAAGTTCGTTTTCCTTGCTTCAAGTTTAGGGATGTCCGATAATGGCTTTTTGCCGATATCCGATATTGTCCAACTCTTTAATTACCGATATCAACCGATACCGATATCAACCGATATATGCAGTCGTGGAATTAACACATTATTATGCCTAATTTGGACAACCAGGTATGGTGAAGATAAGGTACTTTTTTAAAAATTTGTAAAATAAGATAAATAAATTAAAAACATTTTCTTGAATAAAAAAGAAAGTACAACAATATAAAAACAGTTACATAGAAACTAGTAATGAATGAAAATTAGTAAAATTAACTGTTAAAGGTTAGTACTATTAGTGGACCAGCAGCACGCACAATCATGTGTGCTTACGGACTGTATCCCTTACAGACTGTATTGATATATATTGATATATAATGTAGGAACCAGAATATTAATAACAGAAAGAAACAACCCTTTTGTGTGAATGAGTGTAAATGGGGGAGGGAGGTTTTTTGGGTTGGTGCACTAATTGTAAGTGTATCTTGTGTTTTTTATGTTGATTTAATAAAAAAACAAAAAACAAAAAAAAAAAAACCGATACCGATAATAAAAAAACCGATACCGATAATTTCCGATATTACATTTTAACGCATATATCGGCCGATAATATCGGCAGGCCGATATTATCGGACATCTCTATTCAAGTTGTTTCATATGTTTTTGGCGTTTCGCATGTACTTCCAAAGCCTTGAAACCTCGTGATCCATAGTCAATATTATCAATCAATGTTTATTTATATAGCCCTAAATCACAAGTGTCTCAAAGGGTTGCAATTATCATGACACCACGTGCACAAAACCTTTCCGGGACGATCGATTTTCCGAATAAAATCACCGAACAAAGTCGTAACTTCCTTCTTCCCAACAGTACCAGTGATTTCCCTTTCCATCCAGTCCCATCGAAACTTATTTTTGACATCTTTATCAATTTCTTTTACTCGTAAAGCGTCCTTTCTCTCGAGAACCGACATCGTTTACATATGGAAAATGGCGGTAATAACCATTATGAATGATGACGTTATTAACGTCATCATTCATAACAGATGTCCTGATTGGTCACAAGGAACATATCGACCAATCAACTACGGCGTAATATAAACTACGTCTCGAATCTTGATTTAGGGTCGGGAAAAAAAACGGAAAAACGGGAGATCTTTTTTTTTTTCCTCCCCGAGATTAAAAAAGACGGAATTCCGACTTTAGACGGAAAAAACACATGCCTGTTACTTATAGTAAGTCATTAATTTGACTTATTAAGTCATTATTTTGACTTAGTAAGTCATTATTTTGACTTAGTAAATCAGAAAGTCAAAATATTGACTTACTAAGTCATAATAATGACATACTTAGTATCTCAGGTAACTAGGACTGTTTTGTGTATTGTTTTCACATTACGGAAAAAATACCGAGATATATATATAGTATATCGGCATTCAGCATATGGAGCGGAAAACACAACCAAAAATTTTAGGCTTCTTCACGCGACGAAGCCAGCCTACTTCACCGCAGTCTGTAGTCTATTGCCCCCCCCAGGCTGTGGTGGCAGCGATGAGATGGCGACAGGCCGAGTTACGCTGTTCCTTACACCCACCCACCCCCTTCCCGCTGGAGAGACACCACCTTAACTAACACATTTTCTGGGGGAAACACTGGAACTGTAACGGTTTGGTTCCGTATCGGTTCTTATTTGGAAAATAAGACAACAAAAAGGTGGATTAGCATCAATTGTGTTCATTTTAGAGCAGTGGTTCTCAACACTTGGCATTCCAAGCACCACCATAATGTCCAACATTAAAATGCAGTGGCGTAGTAAGCCTAAGTATTCATTAAAAACAAGGCAGATGTTTAATTCCACAAGTATATTTCATATTTTGGGCCACTTAACATGACATACAATGCACAAACATGGTCAACAATAATACTCCGTATACAGTACATATTTGCAGATTCTTTGGCCTGCCACTAGATGGAGCCCGCCTACCACCAGTGGGTCCACAGTTGGAGAACCACTGGTTTAAGGAGGTCACGTGACCTTACGAAGCCGACTGGGGGATTTTAAAAAGGCACATAGGTAGCATAGAAACAGTTTTTTGAAAATAAATATAAGAAATAAATATTATTTTGTAGAATTTAACAAAATAAAAGCTAACATTTTGAAAACTTCTAAGAATCTTTGTCATCTCCCTCGAAAATACACGGCTGAAATTGAAAAAACTACAAAGATTTGTATAGTTTTCCGAGGTGAAACTAATATATCCTACAGCTCACACGGGACAGAACAGGTTTTTAGTTCTAGGCCCTCTAGACCAGGGGGAGGAACTTCACCACAATTACAAGATTTTAAACCAAAAGTCTATAAAAAAATCTGGGCGTGATTTTTGACTCCGAGCTGACTTTAATCGCACATATTAAAAATATTACAAACGTTTTTTATGATCTAAGGACATAGCCAGAGTCCACCCGCTTCAGTCTCAGGCCAACACGGAGGTGGTAATGCCTGCTTTTATTTCCTGTCCTTTACAATATTGTAATGCTCCCTGGTCTTCCCAAAAAAGAATATCAGAAGTCTATAATCATTACAAAACCAGGACCAGAGGGCGGGAGCACATTACACCAGTTTTAAAGTCCCTTCTGGGTGGATTTTAAAGTTCTATTATTAGTTTTTAAATGTCTTAAAGGTCTGACCTGCTTTTACCATATCAACCCTCGCCCATCCTGAGGTCCCGTGGCACCAAACTTTTAGCTTGACCAAATACCAGGTCACAACACGGTGATCCAGCATTTAGCCACTATGGCCCCCACCTGTGGAACAGCCTGCCAGAGAGACTCCAGACTGCAAAGAGCGTTGAATTTAAAAAAAAAAAAAGTCTTAAGACACACCTTTTTAATCAGGCTTTTTACTGACCACCTATTTATTATTTTACTGTGTTGTTTTCTTACTTCATTATTAATATTACTACCATTATTCTCTCACTGTTTTTTTTAGTAACATATTAATTAGAGATGTCCGATAATGGATTTTTTCCCGATATCCGATATTGTCCAACTCTTAATTACCGATTCCGATATCAACCGATACCGATATATACAGTCGTGGAATTAACACATTATTATGCCTACCGTATTTCCTTGAATAGCCGCCGGGGCGCTAATTAATTTAAAACCTCTTCTCACTCCCGCGTTTACCAAAAGCATGCGGGATTGGCAAGCATGCGCTAATAATTTTAAAACCTATTCTCACTCCGGTGCTTACCTTATCATGAAAATCACATTTAATAAAAAAAACGTTATGGTCTTACCTTTAGGTATAAATGAGTCCATGCGCAGCTCCTATAGAAGTCTTCCTTATCTTTTTTCAGTTTTAAAAGTCTCTCTGTCTCGATGGAGATCTTCCTTTAAGTATTACCTCCTGCTTCCATTGAAAGTCCAGTTTAGAAAACTGTTTTATTTTAGATATGTAATCCTCCATGGTAAAAGTGCAAGCAAACAATGGCTGCTCACTCTTGCTGCTTGTTGTCTTCTTCTGCAGCCCCGGTCTTCTGCAGTACCAGCAGTCGCAAGAAGGATCACTAGCGCCCTCTACCACCAGGAGGCGGAAGTCATTTAATGACTCATATTTGACCCGGCGGAAGTGCCAAGCATGCGCTAATTATTTTGCGAAACGAGTTTGACCCGGCTGTAATTCTAGGCAGGCGAATACTATATTCCCGGCGGCAATTCAAGGAAATACGGTAATTTTGTTGTGATGCCCCGCTGGATGCATTAAACAATGTAACAAGGTTTTCCAAAATAAATCAACTCAAGTTATGGAAAAAAAGTGCCAACATGGCACTGCCATATTTATTATTGAAGTCACAAAGCGTTTTTTTTTTTTTTTAAACATGCCTCAAAACAGCAGCTTGGAATTTGGGACCTGCTCTCCCTGAGAGAGCATGAGGAGGTTGAGGTGGGCGGGGTTGAGGTGGGGGTAGGGGGTAGCGGGGGGTGTATATTGTAGCGTCCCGGAAGAGTTAGTGCTGCAAGGGGTTCTGGGTATTTGTTCTGTTGTGTTACGGTGCGGATGTTCTCCCGAAATGTGTTTGTCATTCTTTTTTGGTGTGGGTTCACAGTGTGGCGCATATTTGTAACAGTGTTAAAGTTGTTTATACGGTCACCCTCAGTGTGACCTGTATGGCTGTTGACCAACAATGCGTTGCATTCACTTGTGTGTGTGAAAAGCCGTAGATATTACGTGATTGGGCCGGCACGCAAAGGCAGTGCCTTTAAGGTTTATTGGCGCGCTGGACTTCTCCCTACGTCCGTGTACACAGCAACGTTTTAAAAAGTCATAAATTTCACTTTTTGAAACCGATACCAATAATTTCCGATATTACATTTTAAAGCATTTATCGGCCGATAATATCGGCAGTCCGATATTATCGGACATCTCTAGTTGGAACCAACTATTCATATTTACATTGTTTCGTATGGAGAAATTTACATCCACCATCCGCGGTATAGCTCGGTTGGTACAGTGGCTGTGCCAGCAACTTGAGGGTTCCAGGTTCGATCCCCGCTTCCACCATCCTAGTCACTGCCGTTGTGTCTTTGGGCAGGACACTTTACCCACCTGCTCCCAGTGCCACCCACACTGGTTTAAATGTAACTTAGATATTGGGTTTCACTTCGTAAAAGCGCTTTGAGTCACTAGAGAAAAGCGCTATATAAATATAATTCACTTCACTTACTTCACTATACAAACTTTTCTATTTACGAAGCATTTCCAAGAACCGATTAAGTCGGTAAATGGAGGTTCCATTGTTTTTGGAGGGAAGTGAGCCGGCATGTACTCCCGCAAACTCACCTGGGTGGAGTGCTGCAGGATGGCCAGCAGGCGCTCCTGAATGCGTCGGATCAGTTCCAGTCCAGTGTTGATGTGTTCCGCCTTCAGTAGACGGACGCAGGAGGCCAGGTCGGTGCACTGCAGCAGCGTCCCCTCTGACCAACAGGTGGCGCTCACGTTAAAGCTAGCGCTGACGCGTCCGCGGGCAGCGGAGACTCACCCAGCAGGATCTGCAGGGCGTTGGTGTGCAGGTCCAGAGCCTCGGTCTGCTGCTCCATCACGTCCATCTTGTCGCTGTCCTGGTTGTAGAAACTGTAGACGCACGAGTAGGCCAGCACCTGCGGTACGACAGCAGATGAACACGTTCAGCGGCGACTCGGACGGCGGGTCCACCGTGACGGCGCCGGGCTTACCTTCCGGGCCTGCGCCAGAAGCTTGCAGGCGTCGATGACGAAGGTGAGGGACTTCATCTGCAGAGCTTCATTAATGGACGACACCTTCTTCTCCAGGCTGATGGCGAAGTCCTGCAACGTGACAACAACTCGTGGCAGACACAGCTCGTGTTTAATTGGCTGAAAAAAAAGAAAAAAGGAGGCGGGGCTTGTACCTTGGCCTGGTGCTGGAAGGTGCACCTCTCGTTAAAATCCTGGAACTTCTTCTCCTGACGCGCCACTTTACTCACCTACGAGGAGGAAAAACAACTTCCTGTTTATCACCTGGGCCTCTGAGGAGGGGGTCGTGTGACGGCGTGCACACGCACCATGGCAGAGCAGTTGTAGTAGTCCTTGTGCGTCGGTTTCCATGGTTTCAGGCAGCGCCAGCAGAAGCCGTGGTTACATTTGGCACAGGTCATACTGAGGACACACAACATGTTAACATGGCGGTGGCCAGTGGCGCTCGGCGGCGGGCGTCACGCACTGGAGGCAGCCCTCGTTCTTCTCGATCTGAGCCTGGCAGCTGGGGCAGCGCTTGGAGATGAGCTTGGCCAGATGTTTGCTCTGAGCCTCCACGCTCATGCCCTCGTAAAACCCCCCGTCGTCCATCCACTGGGACATGTGGCTGCAGCTGGCCGGGTAGTGCGCCTGCGGGAAGAACACAGTTTTCATTTTCTGGACTAAAAACGTTCGTCTTATTTATCGCCATCGACCTATTTTTCCCATGACTAAAATAGAACGATGGGTTTCCCCTTAATGCAGGGGTGTCCAAAGTGCGGCCCGGGGGCCATTTGCGGCCCGCAGGTCATTTTTTAACGGCCCCACGGCACATTTTAAAAATACGATTGAAACATTTTTAAAACGTAAAAAGTGGTATAAAAGAGCAAACAAAGAATTTGTTGCAATGTTTACTGTAATAACACAAAGCTGCCATGCAGGCTGTTTCTTTCTTTAAAAAATAACAATGAATCAAAGTCAATGTCATTATGAATTATTGACCTTTTCAAAAGGCTCCAATTACGTCACGTTAAATATTCCACTTTGAGATATTTTTTGGGGAAAATGTAGCATATTTTGTGTTTGCCATGTAAAAAACTGAGCTGTTTTTTTTTTTTTTAAAAGGAAGGCCTAAAACGAACAAACAAAAAACATAAACAACAATAAAACTTATAATTGACGGATAGATCTGAAGTTGATTTTGAGATTATTGTGTTAAAAGTAAACAGTAAAAAAAATGTATAATTTATTTTTTTAACACTTTAATGAGTAGGACCCTTTTGGATCCCCAATAGTTTTAGTGTGATTTGTTTTTAAGTGTCATTGCTCAAAAAATAATAATGAATTAAAATCAATAGTGTTATGAGTTATTGACCTTTTTAAGGCTCAAATTATTATATAATCTCAAATATTCCACTTTAAAAAAAGTATTGGGTGAAAATATTGCATATTTTGTGTTATGTCCATAAAAAAACAGGGTTTTCTTTGACCAAAAGAGCATACAACTTAAATCTTTAAAAACATTATATTGACAGATAGACCTAATGTTTATCTAGGGATTTAAAACTTGAATAATAATAAAAATAATACTGAATAATGACACATTTTTAATATTTTTTTGACCAAAACCCTTTGGGGTCCCCAGGCCTGAATGCATATTTGTTATACATATATTGCATTGGTTTTTAAAATAAAAAATATCAAAATGGCCCCCGCTTGCCTTGATTTGTCAGTGTGCGGCCCTCAGTGGAAAAAGTTTGGACACCCCTGCCCTAATGTAATTGAACGTGGCACGCCGCCACACATTAAAAATAAGTAGTTTTTTTTAACTTGAAAACAAATTAAAGTGATATAACTAGAGATGTCCGATAATATCGGCCGATAAATGCTTTAAAATGTAATATCGGAAATTATCGGTATCGGTTTCAAAAAGTGAAATTAATGACTTTTTAAAACGCTGATGTACGGAGCGGTACACGGACGTAGGGGGAAGTACAGAGCAGTTGCGTCTCCCAGTCAGCAGCCCCTCCCCTCTCCCACACACAACACAGGAGTTGCAGCACGACTGCAGCATGAGAGGTTTACTGGCGACGCATGATGACCTCATCAAACCGCCGTGAGCGGAGCATAACAACAAGAGTGTGTTGTTGCCGGTGCCGTAGCCGTGGCTAACAAGCTCGCTCGCTGGATGATTGACTAACAACACCATGTCTGTGGTTTGGGATTATTTTAAAGTGTGTCTGACGGATAAAAATTTGCAATGACTGCAAAAAGTTGGTTATGCGAGGAGGAACCAAGACGTCTTCCTTTAATACGAGCGATTTGATCTCCCACCTCTTCAAGAATCATAAGGAGATACAAGATGAATACAAGCGGAAGATGGATGAAAAGCAAACACCGGAAAGAAGTAGTACCACACAGTTGTCGCTTAAAGACTCAGCAGAGAAAAAAATAAAAAATACAACAAAAACCACTCCAAGGCAAAAGCCCACGTTGTGGTCAGGGACAACGCAAAATAAGAAAAGAAAATAAGACTAAAATCACACTTCTATGCTGTTTTAAAAGCCAAGGAGTACAAATATGTTTTAAGAAGTGATTTAAAAGTCATTAAAAGAGGGAGCCATCAGAATAGCAAAAGGGATATCTTACCAAAGTTTTGGAGACACAGCAGAAATTGCACGATCCCGTCTGGGTTTTAAACGGGTTTTTGGGACGAAGAAATTGATCAACTGACCTCAGAGACCAGGCGGGGGTGTACATTTATTATTTGTGGCGCTAATCCCTTAAGAGATTCAAAAACAAACAATAAAATGTTCAAATGAATTCTAAAACGAACTGGGGGCCAGTTAAGGGATGCTAAAATGTGCTCGTGTTTTCAGTGCCACTTAAAAGGCAAGCAGCAGCATTTTTGGACTAGCTGATTGGTTCCAACGTGGTGAGTTGCAGTAGTCCAAACGTGATCAAATAAAAGCATGCTCAAAGTCGTTAAAAGATAATACTGATTACATTTTTGCTAAAAGTCTTAGATGATAAAACATTGGAGTGTACAACAGAGTGAGTCTGCTCTTCTAATTTTAAATCATTGTCCAACTTAAAACCAAGATTTGTGACTGTGGGTTTAAAATAAGGTGCTCACTGGAGCGAGCATTTTGTTTTACTTTTGAGTCAAATAATAAGTTCTTATTTATGTTTAAAAAGTTTACCGCCAACCATGCTTTTATGTCCTCAAGACAATTTAAAAAAGTGATTTTAAACTTGTCACTTTTCTTTTTAGAGGGACATAGATTTACGTATCATCTGCATAAAGATGATTATGATATATTTTTTTTAAAATGGCTTGCATGGGCAGGATGGACACTAAAAACAGGATTGGTCCTAGGATGGAGCCTTGAGGGACACCACAGGACAAGGGAGCACAGTTATCAATTTGGATCTTAAAAGTTCTGTCAGATAATAATAAAAGTGCTTTTAAGACAATGATGCGTTATATCCAATCCACTTTATTTACACTACCGTTCAAAAGTTTGGGGTCACCCAAACAATTTTGTGGAATAGCCTTCATTTCTAAGAACAACAATAGACTGTCGAGTTTCAGATGAAAGTTCTCTTTTTCTGGCCATTTTGAGCGTTTAATTGACCCCACAAATGTGATGCTCCAGAAACTCAATCTGCTCAAAGGAAGGTCAGTTTTGTAGCTTCTGTAACGAGCTAAACTGTTTTCAGATGTGTGAACATGATTGCACAAGGGTTTTCTAATCATCAATTAGCCTTCTGAGCCAATGAGCAAACACATTGTACCATTAGAACACTGGAGTGATAGTTGCTGGAAATGGGCCTCTATACACCTATGTAGATATTGCACCAAAAACCAGACATTTGCAGCTAGAATAGTCATTTACCACATTAGCAATGTATAGAGTGTATTTCTTTAAAGTTAAGACTAGTTTAAAGTTATCTTCATTGAAAAGTACAGTGCTTTTCCTTCAAAAATAAGGACATTTCAATGTGACCCCAAACTTTTGAACGGTAGTGTATATAGCACATTTAAACAACAAAAATGTTTCCAAAGTGCTGCACAACAATATTAAAAACAGTATTAAAAACAATAATCAAATATTATCCTTAGCTCCACCAAAGACTGAATAAAAACAAAAAATAAATAAATATAGAACCAAGATACTTTATTATACTTAATACTTTAGTAATTTTAGTCGATTAATACTAAATCAAGTTAGATGACTCAAATTAGAATCAATTTTCGTCAAAATTGAGATGTCCGATAATGGCTTTTTTGCCGATATCCGACACTCGGATATTGTCCAACTCTTAATTACCGATATACAGTCGTGGAATTAACACATTTTGCCTAATTTTGTTGTGATGCCCCGCTGGATGCATTAACAATGTAACTAGGTTTTCCAAAATAAATCAACTCAAGTTATGGGAAAAAATGCCAACATGGCACTGCCATCTTTATTATTGAAGTCACAAAGTGCATTATTTTTTTTTAACATGCCTCAAAACAGCTGCTTGGAATTTGGGAGGTTGAGGTGGGTGGGGTTGGGGGGGTAGGGGTAGCGGCGGGTGTATATTGTAGCGTCCCGGAAGAATTAGTGCTGCAAGGGGTTCTGGGTATTTGTTCTGTTGTGTTTATGTTGTGTTACGGTGCGGCTGTTCTCCCAAAATGTGTTTGTCATAATTGTTTGGTGTGGGTTCACAGTGTGGCGCATATTTGTAACAGTGTTAAAGTTGTTTATACGTCTACCCTCAGTGTGACCTGTATGGCTGTTGACCAAGTATGCCTTGCATTCACTTGTGTGTGTGTGAAAAGCCGTAGATATTATGTGATTGGACCGGCACGCAAAGGCAGTGCCTTTAAGGTTTATTGGCGCTCCGTGCAGCGGCGTTTTAAAAAGTCATACATTTTACTTTTTTAAAGCATTTATCGGCCGATAATATCGGCAGTCCGATATTATCGGACATCTCTAGTCAAAAGACTTGATCAAAAACGGCAGTCAAGATTAACACTAAGAGGCGCTCGCCCGATGGGCGTGTGCGGCGTGAACTCTGACCTCTGGGAAGTTGCAGCTGAAGCAGGACGACCAGCAGCACTTGGAGCAGGTTCCCATGCTGCCCATGTTCTCCTTGCAGAGGATCTGGTCGCACCCTTGGGGGTTGGTGCACCACGTCAGGTTGGAGCACGACTCCACGAAGCCTCGCAGCAGCGCCTTCTCGTACTGGCCGCCGCGACAACAACACAATGACTGCGTGCACGTC
>NC_084739.1:74797857-74867857 GCF_033978785.1 Entelurus aequoreus
ACAACGTGTCAGAGGCCCCCTGGCGTGCTCGTGTGTCATC
Source organism: Entelurus aequoreus (assembly GCF_033978785.1). Classification (NCBI taxonomy): domain Eukaryota; kingdom Metazoa; phylum Chordata; class Actinopteri; order Syngnathiformes; family Syngnathidae; genus Entelurus; species Entelurus aequoreus. The sequence goes on from NC_084739.1 coordinate 74,797,898, forward strand.
TCACCTTGAAGACCAGGTTGTCGATGTGCATCTCTTTCTCCTGCTTGAGGATGTTGACGATCACGCAGTAGATGACGTTCCTCTTCCTCTCCAAAGTGGCGGCCGCGTCCTCGTCCACGTTCAGGTACGTCTGCTTGGGCTGCAGCTGGACACGGTTGGCCACGCCCACCTGGTTGTCGGGCGCCACCTGTTGCTTCAATTGCAACACGCCTGCAAATACGGAGGAAGAGCGGTGAGCCACAGCCTGCGTGTGTGTGCAGTGTTTCCCACACATTCATTTATTTGTGGCGGCCCGCCACGAAAGAATTACGTCCGCCACAAATAGATTTTTTATTTTTTGTCCTGTCCAGCTTTTCAGGCAAATCTTATAGTTGATGTAGATGCCCATATCGGCTGTTCAGATTTACTTTACAAAAGAGAAGTGTAGGATACTTCTCTTGTTACCTTATTTGTATTTGACTTTATTAAATGTATTTATATTATCATTTGGTGCAGCCGGGCCGGAGCAGGAGGGGATAGAAAGAGAGAAATTATTATGTTGCTGGTAAATAATATGGTTGTAGTAGTAGGCTAAAGTTAAATTATTTAGTATGCACTAATTAAAGGGGCAGAGCTTTAAGAGACATTTTAGCTTTTATATTTTATAAGATATATTTTTTGTAAGAACCACAATTAATAAATATACTTCAGTGAATAACTTATTGTTCAAATCTGTATATAAATATGTACATAAAGTGTTGTAATTATATTGTAAAATGGATGGATGATGGACGTTTAAAACAAAACTGTTATTATTAATTAGTAAGTATACATTTTTTGAGCCTTTTTAGAGAAAATCATATTGTAGTAAATTATGCAAATTACTTGATGATGTCATGGTGACCACGCCCATAGCCACGCCCCCATCGCCACAGGTATCTTGGCAGTTTATGGGAAACACTGGTGTGTGTGTGTGTGTGTGTGACCTTGGCAGGGGTCCTCAGCATGGCTGCAGCTGAGTGGTCCTCCATCATCAATAAGAGGCTGCAGAGCGTGAAGCACGAAGTCTTTGGAAAGGCCGCACGCCTTCAGCACAGAGGCCACGCCCACCTCCTGCAGAGCAACACCTGTGTGTTACACGTGTCTGTGCGTGTGCGCGTGTGTGTGTGTGTTACCTGTTGTGTGTTAAAGTGCAGCAAGATGAACATCTGCAGCGTGGACACGTGCAGCGTGCAGCAGCCAAATCGGAGCTCAGCATGACCGAGCCACGTCCACTGGAGTCGACGAGGCTTGGAGTGACGCACGCTGTACATGGACTGACCTACACACACACACACACACACACACACACACACACACACACACACACACACACACACACACACACACACACACACACACACACACACACACACACACACACACACACACACACACACACACACACACACACACACACACACACACACACACACACACACACACACACACACACACACACACACACACACACACAGACAGAGAAGTCTTGCTACGCATTGGCGGTTCTTCCAAGCCAGCAAGTGGGCGGGGTCAGCACTACTCACTGTGTGTGTAGAAGTGGGTGAAGCGGGTCAGGTAGGCGCACAGCTCAGATGGGAAATGTTCTGAAGGCTCATCCAGGAAGCAGAGAGAGGAGATGGTCCAGCAGCGTGGAGACAGAACCAGGACCTTGACATCTGCTTCCTCCTCGGACTCCACAAAGCCGTCCCCTTCCTCCTCCTCCTCCTCTTCCTCCATCTGTGGTCAACACAAAAGAGGCTCTCGTGAAAACGTGCCAGTGAGGGCTTCCGAGGTCCAGATGAAGGTTGCGGACCTGCTGGTTGTGTAGCGTGCGGTCCAGCTGCTGCAAGCGGTACAGGTGGAACTCCTGCTGCAGGTCGGTGGACTCGCTCAGGTTCTTCAACATCTGCTGGGGGAAGCGATTCGGAAAGCAGGAGCCCAGCTGCTCCACCACGGAACGTTCCAGCCACACGTTGGTCTGCGCCAAGAGCCGGTCGGCCATGTAGTACCTGCACACACGCCGACAGCTAGTTAGTTGTCTTCGCCGCCCGGTAACCTGGCGCCGTGTGATCACCTGAAGAAATGCTCGAAGGTGTTGGCGAGCTCCAGGCCAGACAGGAAGAGCATGGGCTCCAAGAACTGCTGCAGCTTCTCCAGAGTCTCCACGCTGCCAAAAAGCGAGCTGCCGCTCTGCAGCAACTGGTCCACGTACTGAGCGAACCTCTCGCTCACCTGCACGCCACCGCCATGGGTTCAGTGGAGAGGTTCCACAGCGAATGAAGGACTTAGGGAGGCGGACTTACGTGCATGGCTCTGAGGATGGACAGCTGCAGTAAGGCAGCAGAGAAGCCGTGACGCAGGGCCAGGACAAAGGCGGTCTGCTGGCCAAACAGTTCCTCCATGGCGCTCTTCAGCCGCAGGTACAGAGTTCGATAACGTTCCACAAAGTCAGGAAGATCGCAGCTGGACTCCAGGAACTTCTTCACCTGCACATTGAAGATAAATGACATCAGTCCATGTTAGAATAATCATGTATATATTATCACACAACTTTAGTATGCTTAAAGTCCGTTGCTATAGTTATTAGCTATTGTGCTCAAGCTGTATTTTTCCTATCTGTGCAAGGACAAAACTTCTTGTCTAAGAGGTGGCCTCAGCCGCAGATGTTATCTTTGTTTTAGCCCGCTAACAGCCAAGGACTTCAAGGACCTCAACGAAGATAAGACGACAGCACGCAGACGAAGCCGAGACAAGGCGAAATCACAAGGCCCCAGCACATTCCGTCACGTACTGTGCGTACTGGACCTGCTTTGCATGATATATGTGACCACTCCTTTTAGAGGCGGCCTCAGTGATGTTGACTAGGGAACTCCTGAATAAATAGAGGGACGCGGGAGCTGTACCTTAGAGCAGTGGTCCCCAACCTTTTTGTAGCTGCGGACCGGTCAACGCTTGAAAATTTGTCCTACGGACCGGGGGGGGGGGAATTGTTTTTTTTTGTTTTTTCATAAAGAAATACAATCATGTGTGCTTACGGACTGTATCCCTGCAGACTGTATTGATCTGTATTAGAGATGTCCGACAATATCGGTCTGCCGATATTATCGGCCGATAAATGCGTTAAAATGTAATATCGGTATCGTTTTTTTTATTATCAGTATCGTTTTTTTTTGTTTTTGTTTTTTTATTAAATCCACATAAAAAACACAAGATACACTTACAATTAGTGCACCAACCCAAAAAACCTCCCTCCCCCATTTACACTCATTCACACAAAAGGGTTGTTTCTTTCTGTTATTCATATTCTGGTTCCTACATTATATATCAATATGTATCAATACAGTCTGCAAGGGATACAGTCCGTAAGCACACATGATTGTGCGTGCTGCTGGTCCACTAATAATACTAACCTTTAACAGTTAATTTTACAAATTTTCATTAATTACTAGTTTCTATGTAACTGTTTTTATATTGTTTTACTTTCTTTTTTTATTCAAGAAAATGTTTTTAATTTATTTATCTTATTTTATTTGATTAATTTTTTTAAAAAGTACCTTATCTTCACCATACCTGGTTGTCCAAATTAGGCATAATAATGTGTTAATTCCACGACTGTATATATCGGTTGATATCGGTATCGGTTGATATCGGTATCGGTAATTAAAGAGTTGGACAATATCGGCATATCGGATATCGGCAAAAAGCCATTATCGGACATCCCTAATCTGTATTGATACATAATGTATATATTGTGTTTTTTACGTTGATTTAATTGATTTTAAAAAATTAAAAAAAAGTTTTTTAAAAAACATTTTTTATTTCTTGCGCGGCCCGGTACCAATCGGTTCGCGGACCGGTACCGGGCCGCTGACTGGTGGTTGGGTACCCACTGCCTTAGAGCGTAGGGCGAGACTGTGACTAAGTGTGCAGCTCCATGCGTTCTCCTCATGAGCTAAATTGAACTCTGTCTCTGCATGATTTCTTGCTTCTTGTCTGATTAATAGATGTCATCAGTGTTTGAACCTGACAGTTCAACCACACGCTGGCGGTGAAGTCGTCACACATCGAATTGTTGCCTCACCTGCTGCTGCACCACCTCCTGCCAACAGAGGGCGATGTCTGCGATGCTGCTGCTCTTCTCTTTTGGCTTCACTGACGAAGCAGAAGTGGACGCCGTTGCAGGATCTTTGTTTTTGGCCTCTTTGCCATCTGGAAACAGAAAATGGATAAACAGATTATTGGTGGAATGTAATGGCAAAATTATATTTTAGTAATCTCGTCTAAAACCACAATTTGAGTCTAAGTTGTTGCATGTGCGGCTTTGTCTTCACTGCATTGGTCTGGTTTTTGTCCTAAAATAAGACATTTTTATGACCCCGATGCATTCTTGGAGCCCATTGGGGATATCTTCAAACCCCCACCTTCTCCTAGAATAGGACAAAAACTGCTGTAAAGTTGAGAGACCACTGATGTATGTTCTATTTGTCCTTTGTCAAAGGTTACTCTCCAAAAGGATATTTTTTATGATGGACGTTAACTGCCTTACCCAATGCTTAACCAAAACATTCTTGTCCAGTTTGTATTTGCCAATCTTCTTCTCTCTCCCACTCCCAGGAGACAGGACATTTGAGCAAAACTCCTCCCTTATTATCAAAAGCTACGTAACATTTTTTTGTCCCTCTCTCTCACTTCTTCTTCTCCTTTTTTCTGTAGCAGCGTAATTTGATGTTATTGGAGCTATCAAATAAATATTTAACAGACCTTCGTTTTTTTCTGGACGTTACTTTACCGAACATGAAAAATTCCAAAACAGGAGCGACGGCACTCATTTAATACCGAATGATATTTAAATCCTTGCTCACTTGACTTGACGGGAGGTTTTAGCTGCTCGCCGTCGGGCCGGCTTGTGTCCACGTGAACCAACAGGTGCGTCAGGCGTCTCACACGGGAGTTGAAGATGGCCGCCCTGCCTTTGCAGCGGTGGGCGAAGTCAGAGTTGTCCAGGTACTCGCTGAGCAGCCACAACAGTGGACTGGTGGCAGAGGATTCTGGAAGGTAACGCATGGAGTGAAATTACTGTCAAAACTCCACAGACACACAAAAATGTTTTTACTCACGCACAACGATTCACAAGTAAATTAAACAATATACTGCAAGTAAAAAAAATAGTTTGCAAGATAAAAAAAATATTTTCTTCAATTAGAAAAGTGATCCCAGAGTGGACTTGGACAATATGTTGATTTTATCGATAAATTCAAATTTTTTATGCTTCCATATCTTTCGCCCTCTTAATTTCCTTAGCGGAGATTAACATGCTAAAAACAGGACTAATGCTAATGAGTGCTGGCATTAAGTCCTGCTAAAAAGGCTATACAACTAAACTTTGATTGATTGTATTAATATTTTATTATTACAATGTATTAATCTACCGTATTTTTCGGATTATAAATCGCAGTTTTTTTTCATAGTTTGGCCGGGGGTGTGATTTATACTCTGGAGCGATTTATGTGTGAAATTATTAACACATTACCATAAAATATCAAATAATATTATTTATCTCATTTACGTAAGAGACTAGACGTACCGATAGAAGAGGAAGCGGCGCATTGTCCACCTTTGAGTTGGCAGAGTTGTTTAGAAGCCACACCGAAGAAGAAGATTTCATGGGATTTAGCGATTAGGAGTGACAGATTGTTTGGTAAACGTATAGCATGTTCTACATGTTATAGTTATTTGAATGACTCTTACCATAATATGTTACGTTAACATACCAGGCGCGTTCTCAGTTGGTTATTTATGCGTCATATAACGTACACTTATTCAGCCTGTTGTTCACTATTCTTTATTTATTTTAAATTGCCTTTCAAATGTCTATTCTTGGTGTTGGATTTTATCAAATATATTTCCCCCAAAAAATGCAACTTATACTCTAGTGCGACTTTTATATGTTTTTTTCCTTCTTTATTATGCATTTTCGGCCGGTGCGATTTATACTCTGGAGCGATTTATAATCTGAAAAATACGGTAATACATTTTTTTGTTCTATTAGTTATCTATTTACAACATTATTGAAAATGGAATTGTGCTAAGGGTAAGATGCTGTGTCATTCCAAAATTACTTATCAACTTCTTTTTATTTTTTTATTTTTGGCGGACGGCACCATGCGCAAATAACAGTAGCTCGACGACCTTAAATTGACTGAGCGGCACCACCTGTTCTTGTAGAGTGCAAATTACGGGTGCTCTAAGTGCAAGTGTGTGGATTGGACATATTACTGCCAAAAAGTTTTAACTTGAAGAAAATTGTTTTTATACTTGCGAATCGTTTTTATCTTTGCAGAAAATTATTTCTTCACCTGCGAATCATTATTTTTTTTAAGAGGTGTCCGATAATATCGGCCGATAAATGCTTTAAAATGTAATATCGGAAATTATCGGTATCGGTTTCAAAATTATCGGTATCGGTTTCAAAAAGTGAAATTTATGACTTTTCAAAACACCGCTGTGTACACGGACGTAAGGAGAAGTACAGAGCGCACAAGTGAATGCAAAGCATACTTGGTCAACAGCCATACAGGTCACACTGAGGGTGACCGTATAAACAACTTTAACACTGTTACAAATATGCGCCATACTGTGAACCCACACCAAACAAGAATGACAAACACATTTCGGGAGAACATCTGCACCGTAACACAACATAAACACAACAGAACAAATACCTAGAACCCCTTGCAGCACTAACTCTTCCGGGACGCTACAATATACACCCCCTGCTAACCCCCCCCCACCTCAACCTCCTCATGCTCTCTCAGGGAGAGCATGTCCCAAATTCCAAGCTGCTGTTTTGAGGCATGTTAAAAAAAATAATTCCCTTTGTGACTTCAATAATAAATATGGAAGTCCCATGTTGGCATTTTTTTTCCATAACTTGAGTTGATTTATTTTGGAAAACCTTGTTACATTGTTTAATGCATCCAGTGGGGCATCACAACAAAATTAGGCATTATAATGTGTTATTCCACGACTGTATATATCTGTATCGGTTGATATCGGTATCGGTAATTAAGAGTTGGACAATACCGGTATATCGGATATCGGCAAAAAAGCCATTACTGAACATCTCTACTGCAAATCCATCCATCCATTACTGCTTGTCCCTACCGGAGTTTAAGGAAGACAAGAGAAATACATACAGAGAAACTCAATGATTGGTTGGTTTAGGTATGAGAAAATCAATGATGATTGGCAGGTTTACGAATGTATATATCGGTATTGGTTGATATCGGTATCGGTAATTAAGAGTTGGACAATATCGGAATATCGGATATCGGCAAAAAAGCCATTATCTCTAGTTTTTTTCAATTGAAGAAAATTGTTTTTCAATTAATCAAAGTTTATTCATATAGCCCTTAACCGCAAATGCCTCAAAGGGCTTCATAAACTACAACGACATCCCTGGATCTGATCCCACATCAGGGCAAGAAAAACTCAACCCACTGGGAACAATGAGAAACCTTCAAAGTGACCACAGATGTGGGAATTTTTTTTTAACTTGCAAATCGTTATGATTAAAGAAAATAGTTTTTTAACTTGCAAATCACTGGACGTAAACAAAAACGTGTGTGTGTTTGGTGAGTTTTGGCATTAAATTAAGCTCCGAAGTAATGTGAACGGTAACGTGTGGTATAAAGTGTTTTTTTTTTACCTGAAAAGGTGATTGTGTGCACGATAGGTGTGACCAGCGCCTCCCAGCAGGTTCGACCCAGAGCTTCAGCAGCTTCAGCATCTGGCAGGAAACGGTCTGCAAACATCTGCTCATGTTTGAGGGCGCTGTTGAGCCTGAGCACGCACAGATACACACACTTAGTGATGCAGCCACAGCACGGCGAAGAACCTGCAAGACTTGGAGAAGGTGTGCTACTTATTAAAGAGCTGCAGCAGCTGTGTCTGCTCGTCCATCACTTCCTGACACCACGTGTGCGCCTTGGTGCTGTAGAACAAGAAGGTCCGACAGCACAGCTGCTCTTTGAACACGGGCCAGAACGTCGGCTTCGGCCCCAAAACCTCGAAACCGTGAACCCTCGTGTCGATGCCACCCTGTCACAGAGGAGGTGCGGTCAGTGGGGAGCGGTGGGGACAAAGGACGGGTCTCACAGACATGAGCTTAAAGTCTGACCTGCTGGCATCTCTTGACACGGATCTGTATGATGGACCAGAATTTGGTCATGTTCTCTAGAAGAACCACCCGACTGGCTGACGTGGTCACATTAACCTACACACACAAACACAGTGAGCATCATGTGATCCAGTGTACGACAGCAGAGGAGCTCGTCCTTACCGTGTTGAGTTCAGTGCTGATGTTGGTCGGGTCATCTCCACCCAGAACCAGGATGCGGGCCGGCATGTAGCTAGAGTCCTCGCTAGCCACCTGGATGGCCAACTGCCTAAACACACACACACACACAGAAGTATGTTACAAGACTGTAGGCAGGAAGAGGGATGGCGTGGCAGCGTCAAGTACCGGATGATGACGCCTCTGTGCATGAAGATGTTGATGAAGTGCGAGCCGGTGGGTCCGTTGGACTCCCAGTACGTTTTACTGTTCTTGTCGGTTAGCTTGTTAGCTCGATGGTGATTGGACGACACCTCCACCTTCTCCCAACACTTCTCCTCCTTCAGCTCCACACTGGAACCTGAGCACCGGCCACAAAAGCGTGAGCAGAAGTCGAGGATGGCGCCAGAAGCAAAGATCAAAGTCTCACCTTGGCAAAGATTCCTGAGGAAGACGTCAAAGAAAGGAATGTTGATTGGCTGATGGCTGCGGCGATGCTCCTCAATCTGGCCCAAAACCATCTGACGGCACAAAGGAAGCAGAGTGAGACACCGACTAAGGCGACAAAAGTGTCTTCCATGTGTCTCTGCAGTACCTGGATGCAGCCAGCGAGGACGCTGGTGGTCATCTTCTTGTAGAGGCTGGCGTACTTCTCACAGTCGGTGACGAGGTCTCGCAGCTCAGCGACCAGCGGGAGGTTGGCGCCGTGTTTGTCCAGCGTCTTGAGCAGCGCCTCCTTGGTTCCCAGGCGGCACATGACCACGGCGTAGTCTTTGTTTAGAGACGCCAGGCGGTACAGGAAGCGGATGAACTGCTGCATCACCTGCGCACAGTAGTGCAGGTCAGCCATTTTCTGCTTCAGCGTTCCGCTCTGTTGGTCCTCACCTCTTTGTCGCTGAAAAAGGCCGTCATGGACGCCAGGCAGGGCTCGATGCTCTCGTGCCACGGCAGCGCATCCTCCTGGTAGCTGTCCAAAAACTTATTCAGGATTCTGGTATGAGCGAGACACATAAAGCAGAAGTCATTCAATCATTTATCAGTCACCAACAGGGGGGCGCCACAGTAGCATGGCGAGGTAAGGTTCACAACACGTTTGTACCGCAGGATTGACAGCTGGACGGCCCGGTCCGCTCGGAGGTGCTCCAACAGACGGACCAAGTCCTGAAAAGTGTCTCGATTCTGTGACACCTGAGAACACAAAAGATCAGAAACAATGGAGGAACATGAATAAGGGTTGAACCTAGAGATGTCGATAAATGCTTTAAAATGTAATATCGGAAATTATCGGTATCGGTTTCAAAAAGTAAAATGTATGACTTTTTAAAACACCGCTGTGTATACGGACGTAGGGAGAAGTACAGAGCGCCAATAAACCTTAAAGGCACTGCCTTTGCGTGCCGGCCCAGTCACATAATACTTACGGCTTTTCACACACACACACACACACACACACACACAAGTGAATGCAAGGCATACTTGGTCAACAGCCATACAGGTCACACTGAGGGTGAACGTATAAACAACTTTAACACTGTTACAAATATGCGCCACACTGTGAACACACACCAAACAAGAATGACAAACACATTTCGGGAGAACATCCGCACCGTAACACAACAAACACAACAGAACAAATACCCAGAACCCCTTGCAGCACTAACTCTTCCGGGACGCTACATTATAGACCAGGGGTCGGCAACCCGCGGCTCCGGAGCCGCATGCGGCTCCTTGACCACTCTGATGCGGCTCAGCTACATGCATGCCGACCCCCTCGATTTTCCCAGGAGACTTATGGATGTCAGTGTCTCTCATAGACTACTCCCAGGGAAAAATAATCCTATTAACACTCTAATTACTATATAAAGGGCGTGCCCTAATTGCACTGCAGTAATTGTCCTCTATAGCATTTACTTAAAGCATGCCAGGCCAGCCACATGTTGTATGTTGTTATTACTTGCTCACACAGGAGACAGCAAAGCATAGTTACTCATCAGCCACACAGCTTACACTGACGGTAGCCGTATCAAACAACTTCAACATTGTTACGTTACAAATATGCGCCACACTGTGAACCCACACCAAAAAAGAATGAAAAACACATTTCTGGAGAACATCCCACTGTAACACAACATAAACACAACACAACCATTACCCAGAATCCCATGCAGTCCTAACTCTTCCGGTCTACATTATACACCCCGCTACCACCAAATCCCCCCACACATCAACCCCCCCCCCCCCCCTCTTCGTGGTTGGTTGAGCGGAAGAGTTAGGGCTGCATGGGATTCTGGGTATTGGTACCGTCAGTGTAAGATGTGTGGCTGCTGAGTTAGTAGCCTTGCTGTCTCTTACGTGAGCAAGCTAAAGCTGCATTCCACTTGTGGCCGAGCAGGTACACTGATTGGGCAGACTGTAGAGGGCGTCAAATGCAGTGTCATCACGCTCTGATATTCGGGAGTCTCCCGGGAAAAATGAGAGGGTTGGCAAGTGTGACGCAAGCGACATTCATCCAAAACTCGCGGGCTGCACTAACATCCAATTCCCACATTAAAGTGCGTGCCGGTGCGTGTGTCTGAGACCCCTGGTTAACATAGCACAAAGCATGTAAGCTTTGTATGCGGTGTTTTTCATTTTAAATTTTAAAAACATTTTTGTGGCTCCCATTACTTTCTTTAATGTGTGAAACTTGCCAAAATGGCTCTTTGAGTGGTAAAGGTTGCCGACCCCTGTTATAGACCCTCCGCTACTTTCAGGCATAATAATGTGTTAATTCCACGACTGTATATATCGGTATCGGTTGATATCGGTATCGGTAATTAAGAATTGGACAATATCGGGATATCGGCAAAAAAGCCATTATCGGACATCTCTAGTTGAAACTATTCTTGCTCTTTGCACAATCTTAAGACTTTGTCTCTCGCTTCAAACAGGGAGAAATAGGTCTCACTCTGTGCATCACTCTCAGCACCTAAAGACGTTTATCTAATTAACTGGACGCAGTGAGCCCTCTTTCCACTCAGCCGCAATTTTTGTCTCGGTGGGCAGAGCCGAGACTGCCAGCTTTACACACACAGGAAGCAAGGACAAAGAGCCTTGCAGCTCGCTAGCGCGAAGTTCCGCAAAGTAACAAAAATTAAAGCTATGAGCTGCTTTGAACGGGGCCTCACCCCCTTGCAATGCAGGGTTCACGCGAGTCCCACCCGACCCCCCGACAAAACTTTCAGGACGATCAAAGCATGTGTAAGGAAGTTATGACAATTATAATTTTTTACCAGAAGGGGCAATAAAAGCGCTGTAGTAGTTACGCAGTTGCGTCCCACCCAACACCCCAACCCATCATAAAACATTTCGGCAAGATTGGAGCATGTGGACGGAAATGATGAGAGTTAAACATTTTCACCAGTAGGAGGCGATAAAGGCGCTGTAGTAGTTATGCGGTTGCGCCCCATCCCCCACTCCGACCCGCCATCAAAACTTTTAGTAAGACCAGAGCATGAAGTTATGACAGCTAACATTTTTCACCACAAGGGGGCGATAAATGTGCAGCAGTATTCATGCCGTTGGGTCCAACCCAACATTCCGACCCACCATAAAACATTTCAGGATGATTGGAGCATAACAGAAGTTATTAGAGTTATAATTTTTCACCACAAGTGGGCGATAGAGGAACAGCAGTAGTTATGCAGTTGTGTCCCACCCAACACTCCAACCCACCATAAAAAATTTCAGGAAGATTGGAGCATGTGGACAGAAGAAATGACAGTTAGAATTTGTCACCACAGGCGCTGCAGTATTCATGCTGTTAAGTTCCACCCAACACCCCATAAAAAATTCATGCTGATTGGTGCATGTGGACAGAAGTTATGAGAGTTAGACTTTTTCACCACTAGGGGGCAATAAAGGTACAACAGTAGTTCTGCAGTTGCGCCCCTCCCAACACCCCGACCCACCATTAAAAAAGATAACCTAACCTAGTTTTTCCTACTGGGGAAAAAAAAGTACCTGGACACGCTGGTCGTCCAGCTGTGAAGAAGGGTCACACAGCAGCTGCTCCAGGGTGAGGATGACTTCTTTAGTGGCCGTCATCTCCCTCAGACTCAGCAGCAACATCTGGAGCTGTGTGTCCTTCAGGTCCAACTGCTCGGGACGATCTGACAGAGACAAAAACTGACAGCTGAAACTGATGGGGGCGAGGCGAGTGAGGAAGATGAGGATGAGAAAGGGTACCTTTGCTCTCCAGCTTGTGCACCATGAAGATGTGGTTGAGCGCTATGATGGCCAGCATGGTCTCGTTCTGGGACAGCATCAGGCACTTCTTCAGGACAGCGGTGACATCGCAGGACACCAGCTGCTCAGCCAGACTCTTGTGGTTGGAGACGAGCATGACGATGACGAGGAGGCCGTTGCGCACCGCCGGCGTACACCTGCGGAGGCGCGGCGTGCTTGGTCAGTGAAATGCCTTGCCGTCGCACCCAAAGTCGCACTTACCCTTTGGTCTTCAGCATCAGGTCCACAGCGGCGGGGATGGACGCCAACAGACCCTTGGAGCCTTCTGGCGTGGCCGAGCCGATGCTGGCAAAGATCTCCAGCATCATCTGAGTGCCGGACTCCGAGAGGGCAAGAACGCTGCTGAGGCCGCACAGGTCGTGTTTACTGGCGCCGGTGATGACCTTCAGAGTCTGAAGACACTCCACATCAAGCACCTGGACGCTAAGTGGCTGTGTGTGTGTGCGTGTGTCTCACCGCCAACGCCAGCTGTTGCACATGTGACATGTTGGAGAGCTCCTGCATGCACGTCAGTATAGCTTTGACTCCGCCCTCTGTGGCGAAGGGAACTCTCCACTCGTATCTCAGCATGAGCATGTGTGTGAGCCTCAACGTGCATGTCACCACATTTCTGCAGGATGAGCCAAGAAGCTCCACCAGCAGCTTCAGCACTTTGTCCCTGTTGGAGGACAACATTCAGAGGACAGCATCCAGAAGACAACCTGCCAACGTCCACTAGAGGACCTTCCAACATCCTAAAGACGCCCTTCCAACGTCCAAAAGACGCCCTTCCAACGTCCAAAAGACGCCCTTCCAACGTCCTAAAGACGCACTTCCAACGTCCTAAAGACGCCCTTCCAACGCCCAGAAGACGCCCTTCCAACGTTCAAAAGACGCCCTTCCAACGTTCAAAAGACGCCCTTCCAGCGTCCTAAAGACGCCCTTCCAACGCCCAGAAGACGCCCTTCCAACGCCCAGAAGACGCCCTTCCAACGTTCAAAAGACGCCCTTCCAAAAGACGCCCTTCCAACGCCCAGAAGACGCCCTTCCAACGTTCAAAAGACGCCCTTCCAACGTTCAAAAGACGCCCTTCCAACGTTCAAAAGACGCCCTTCCAACGTTCAAAATACGCCCTTCCAATTTTCAAAAGACACCCTTCCAAAAGACGCCCTTCCAACGTCCTAAAGACGCCCTTCCAACACCCTGCAAACGTCCAGAAGACACCATTCTAACATTTAGAAGACACCATTCTAACATTTAGAATACACCATTCTAACATTTAGAATACACCATTCTAACATTTAGAAGACACCATTCTAACATTTAGAAGACACCATTCTAACATTTAGAAGACACCATTCTAACATTTAGAAGACACCATTCTAACATTTAGAAGACACCATTCTAACATTTAGAAGACACCATTCTAACATTTAGAAGACACCATTCTAACATTTAGAAGACACCATTCTAACATTTAGAAGACACCATTCTAACATTTAGAAGACACCATTCTAACATCCAGAAGACACCATTCTAACATCCAGAAGACACCATTCTAACATCCAGAAGACACCATTCTAACATTTAGAAGACACCATTCTAACATTTAGAAGACACCATTCTAACATTTAGAAGACACCATTCTAACATTTAGAAGACACCATTCTAACATCCAGAAGACACCATTGTAACATTTAGAAGACACCATTGTAACATTTAGAAGACACCATTCTAACATCCAGAAGACACCATTCTAACATTTAGAAGACACCATTCTAACATTTAGAAGACACCATTCTAACATTTAGAAGACACCATTCTAACATTTAGAAGACACCATTCTAACATCCAGAAGACACCATTCTAACATCCAGAAGACACCATTCTAACATTTAGAAGACACCATTCTAACATTTAGAAGACACCATTCTAACATTTAGAAGACACCATTCTAACATCCAGAAGACACCATTCTAACATCCAGAAGACACCATTCTAACATCCAGAAGACACCATTCTAACATCCAGAAGACACCATTCTAACATCCAGAAGACACCATTCTAACATCCAGAAGACACCATTCTAACATCCAGAAGACACCATTCTAACATTTAGAAGACACCATTCTAACATTTAGAAGACACCATTCTAACATTTAGAAGACACCATTCTAACATTTAGAAGACACCATTCTAACATTTAGAAGACACCATTCTAACATTTAGAAGACACCATTCCAACATCCAGAAGACACCATTCCAACATCCAGAAGACACCATTCTAACATTTAGAAGACACCATTCTAACATTTAGAAGACACCATTCTAACATTTAGAAGACACCATTCTAACATTTAGAAGACACCATTCTAACATTTAGAAGACACCATTCTAACATCCAGAAGACACCATTCTAACATCCATAAGACAACCTTCTAACAACCATAAGACAACCTTGTAACAACCGTAAGACAACCTTGTAACAACCATAAGACAACCTAACTTCCATAGGACATGACAACATTGGTCTCACCGTACGCCCTGGACACAGTCGCTCCTCATAGAGTTCTTCTCCTGTGTCACCTTGTCCTCTAGCAACCTGGTGATGAAGATGACGCCAGCCAAGTTCTGGACAATGTCCCATCTGTAACCTCCTTTCCTGAGCATGTCCACCACCTCCCCCAACTTCTCCAGCAATGTCTTCTTGCCCAGGACACGAGGACAGTTAAAGACTGCAGATTAGCAGACAGGGGAGCAAAGTGTCAAACATCTAATCCGTACACTCAGGTTGTGGCAAGAAGAGCTGGTGCTGCTCTGGCTAAACTGGACTCACCCTTCATCTTCTCCTCCAGACCATCAGGATATTTGCTGGAATCCTCCTGAGGAAACTCGCTCTCCGTGTCGGGGCTGCTGCATGCTGACTCAGCAGGAAGTTCCTTCTTGGCTCTCTTGGAGACCATCACAGAGGAGGCGCACACGCCTGCTGCTCCTCCTTCTGCAAGGCAAACACGTTTAGGGCGGTCAGAACGCTCCGAGCTCAGCAGCCTCAAGGAGCAGGAAGTGTCCTCCTCACCCGGCAGCTCTTCGTCCTCCAAACATCCTCCTCCTGGTCTAAGGTAGTGTTTGCAGAAGGCGTGCGAGCAGAGCAGCTCGCTGAGGCAGGAAGACGGCAGGTGTTGCTTCAGGTAGTGTAGGACCTTCTTGGCCACGTCTCCAGGGATGAGCAGACTAATCAGCGCAGTGTCGTCGAGCTCCGCCTCCTGGGTTGAAAGATAACAAATCAGAGACGCCTTTGACATAATATTTGCCGCCATGCTATGAGTGGGTACACCGGAGACGCACCTGGTCGCAGAGGCTGAGCAAGAGGAGGTGGTTGACTTCATGTTGCTCCTTCGCTTCCAGCTTCTTGATGAAGAAGAGTACCTCCCACCACTCGGCACGGCTCAGAGCTGCGGGCTCCGTCTGCGGATTGTCGGCCAAGTAGGGCAGAGAGTAGAGGCCGCCGGGGGGTTTGGAGAAGATGGTCTGGCTGGCTGAGGGAACAAGAAGAACAAGAAGACGATGGAGCAAACGCAGACAGACAAATATCACCTCCTACCTGAGGTAAGTCTGATGGTTTCCGTCAGGGAGGATGCCTTCTCCATGGTCTCCTTGTCGGCCGGACCACTGCTACCGCTTCCCAAAATCTCCACCATGTGCCAGTGGACCCAGTAAGTCCTGCGTAGAGCGTTCCAGTACACCTACACACCACAGCGTCAGTCCAGCTGAGTCCCCATTTCAGAAGGAACGAGACAACCTCACCTGAACGGGCGGCGAGCCGTCGTTGCTGTAGCGGAACTCTCCTTGGTCTCCTGCGCTCACTTCCTCGTAGTCCTCGAGCATGCGGAGCGCCATGCCACTCTTCAGGTTGTCCTGGACGTACTCCACGTAGGCCGGGCGACTGGTGAAATCGGAGCTTGTTTTGTAGCCATTTCCGGCCTTCTTCTTTGAGGCGGCGCCGCCATGCGGGCTGGCGTCCTGGGCGGCGCCGATCACAACAGGCAAGCTGCTGAAGCGAGGCTGGAAGATGGATCTCCAAATGGGCAGGGAGGCATCCGCCCCCTTGGCCCAAGCGCCGTCTCCTCTGTAGAGCGGGGCTGAGCCATAGGACAACTTGCGGTCCCAACCCATGACGCGCACCAGCTCGGAGATCAAGTTGGCCATGGCCATGGTGAACTCAAACTCACACTGGACACGAAGCCGCTCAGTCTGGTGGCTACAGGTGGAGGTGGACGAGGAAGACCCGGGGGAGCAGCTGGCTTCCTGTCTGTCGGAGCTGGAGTCCACACCCACCGTGTTGAGCTTGTCCATCAGCGAGGTGACGCACAGGTAACGCTTGACCAGGGAGAAGAGCAGCTTCCCTGGAATCTGGAGACACACGAAAGCTAATCCATCAATCAACTCACGGTAACGACCCTTCGCTCATTGGTTGCCAGGTCACCTGTGGCAGGTGGATGCTCTCAAAGGAGATGCCGTGCTCCTCAGAAGACGTGGTTTCAGCAAACAGTTCGAGCAGCGTGTAGCGGTTATCGAAGTCCATGTGCTGCTCGATGCCGTCCTGCTGGCTGAGCGACAGCAGCACGTAGGCTCGGCTGCCTGCGGACCACACGTCACATGACTTTAGCGGAGCTCTAAAAAAACGGGCGTCATCACGAGCTACATTCAAAGGCGCCGCAAGCGTCGATACAATCAGACAAAGAATTCAGCTGGATCCAAGGGACTTTAATCGTTGGTTCAGAACAAACATGGTGGCAGTTGCAAAGACCGGTGATCTGGCAAGACATGCTCCCCATTGGAATTCATGCACCTCTGCTACAGACGATCAAATTTACGATTTATCTGGTTATGGCCAGTGATGGCCGTAACGAGCTACAAGCTACTTTTTAAACCGATAGCGATTGGTGTACCGTAGCTATTTTTACACCCATGTAGCGACTAGGGCTGCAACAACTAATCGATTAAAATCCATCCATCCATCCATTTTCTACCGCTTATTAAAATAGTTGCTGATTAATTTAGTCATCGATTCGTTGGATCTATGCTATGCGCAGAGTTTTTTTTTTGTTTTTTTTTAAATAAATATATATATATATATATATGTTTTTTAATAAACCTTTATTCATGAACTGCAACATGTACAAACAGCTGAGAAACAATAATCAAAATAAGTATGGTGCCAGTATGCTGTTTTTTTTTCAATAAAATACTGGATAGAATAGAAATGTAGTTTGTCTCTTTTGTCCGGTTATTAATCGATTAATCGAAGTAATAATCGACAGATTAATCGATTATCAAATTAATTGTTAGTTGCAGCCCTAGTTGCGACGTAATGTCCATAAAAGCTACAAGGAGAGAAAACAAGACTGCAAATTAGAGATGTCCGATAATACCAGACTGCCGATATTATCGGCCGATAAATGCTTTAAAATGTAATATCGGAAATTATCGGTTGGCATCGGTTTCAAAAACCTTAAAGGCACTGCCTTTGCATGCCGGCCCAGTCACATAATATCTACGGCTTTTCACACACACAAATAAATAATAATAAATGATAAATGGGTTATACTTGTATAGCGCTTTTCTACCTTCAAGGTACTCAAAGCGCTTTGACAGTATTTCCACATTTACCCATTCACACACACATTCACACACTGATGGCGGGAGCTGCCATGCAAGGCGCTAACCAGCAGCCATCAGAGGCAAAGGGTGAAGTGTCTTGCCCAAGGACACAACGGACGTGACTAGGAAGGTAGAAGGTGGGAATTGAACCCCAGTAACCAGCAACACTCCGATTGCTGGCACAGCCACTCTACCAACTCCGCCACGCCATCACAAGTGAATGCCTTCATACTTGGTCAACAGCCATACAGGTCACACTGAGGGTAGCCGTATAAACAACTTTATCACTGTTACAAATATGCGCCACACTGTGAACCCACACCAAAAAAGAATGACAAACACATTTCGGGAGAACATCCGCACCGTAACACAACAGAACAAATACCCAGAACCCCTTGCAGCACTAACTCTTCCGGGACGCTACAATATACACCCCCGCTACCCCCCCAGCCCCCCCAACCTCCTCATGCTCTCTCAGGGAGAGCATGTCCCAAATTCAAAGCTGCTGTTTTGAGGCATGTTAAAAAAAATAATGCACTTTGTGACTTCAATAATAAATATGGCAGTGCGGTATATCGGACATCGGCAAAAAAGCCATTATCGAACATCTCTACTGCAAATCCATCCATCCATTACTGCTTGTCCCTACCGGAGTTTAAGGAAGAAAAGAGAAATACATACAGAGAAACTCAATGATTGGTTGGTTTACGTATGAGAAAATCCATGATGATTGGCAGGTTTACGAATGATGAATCACTATTGGCTAAGGTTGAGGCAAAACATTACGGCAGGCCAATCAGAGGCAAGATAGAGCGGGTCATGACGCTTTAAAACCAGGAAACAAAATCAAAACATTGCCCGCAGCGGTGGCAGACGCCACATTAGGCGAGGGTCTTGTTTAAACCTAGGCTTCTTTTTCGGGTGCTTCAATAGGCCATTTATCTGTACTTTTATTTATTTTACATTATTTTTAAACATTTTATAAACGTTCCGTTTTGTTGCGGCTAACTTGACAGTTCACAGCTGTGTTAGCAAAGCGTTCAGGGAGGAGGGAGGCTAGGGCTGGGTCAATAAAACTATATCAATACATATCGCGATAGACATCAATCAACCAATCAATCAATGTTTATTTATATAGCCCAAAATCACAAGTGTCTCAAAGGGCTGTACAAGCCACAACGACATCCTCGGTACAGAGCCCACATACGGGCAAGGAAAACTCACCCTAGTGGGACGTCAATGTGAATGACTATGAGAAACCTTGGAGAGGACCGCATATGTGGGTAACCCCCCCCCCCCCCCCCCCCTCTAGGGGAGACCGAAAGCAATGGATGTCGAGTGGGTCTGACATAATATTGTGAAAGTCCAACACGTCAGCAAAAGTCCAGTCCATGGTGGGGCCAGCAGGAACCATCCCGAGCGGAGACGGGTCAGCAGCGTAGAGATGTCCCCATCCGATGAACAGGCTAGCGGTCCACCCCGGGTTCATAGTATTGGAGCCCGAATAGAAAACGCTGTATAGCCCGCAGACTTTTTTTGGGCTCTGGGAATCACTAATAAGCCGGAGTTCTTTGAACGCAGATTTCTTGCCGGGACATATGGTACAATACAATCAGCAAGATAGGCAGGAGCTTGACCGTGTAGTATTTTATACGTAAGTAGTAAAACCTTAAAGTCGCATCTTAGGTGCACAGGAAGCCAGTGCAAGTGAGCCAGTATAGGCGTAATATGATCAAACTTTCTTGTTTTTGTCAAAAGTCTAGCAGCAGTGTAATTGATATCAATCAATACAAAATATATATATCTTTTTTGGAGAATGAAGCACGGTTGGTTGCATGAACGAAGGCACTCGCGGTCTGTAAAGCTAGCAAAACAGGATGGGACATGCTAAACAGCCAATCACGTAACAGGATCAACTATCAAGTTAGGTTGCGCCAGCTCGCTGTTGATTCTCTGCCCGGAGTGAGAAAATAAATTAAAAATTTTTGCCCCAAAGAGCGAAGAAATTGTAAATAAAACACATTGACGGTGTGGCAGCTTTTTGGATTTTTTTCAACCCACGTCCGTCAACAGGTGGGAACTAAAGTGCAGGACTGTATAAATAAGATATAACAAATGTGCTACTTTAAAATATTAATTTGGTCCAATAATATTTAATCAATAATTACTGCATAACACAAATTAATTTCCATACTTAATTAAAATAACATTAAATTAAATGTTACACAGCTGTAACTTCCTGGCACTAAACCTGCAGAAAATAGTTATTCCCAGGTTTCTCTATGTTTACATTTTCACACTTTGCACTATTTTGTTACACTTTATGAAGCATTTCTTACATATTCCTTCTTTTTGCGCCTTCATTTTAAGAGCTTATTGTTACGTCTCCACTTCGAAAGCTTCTCCTCCCCTTCATCCTTGTTGTACCGGCAGTTTTTAGCGCTTCCATAGCGAGTCTACTGACAGGTGTAAGTTAGAACTGTACGCTACCTTGTATTAGAAATGGCAACAGCGGAGGATGAATGCCCTCCAACAAGAAGGAAGGAGCTTATTGACTACGGCGCGGATCACAATGGCAGATGTGCACAAATTTGGGCAATTATGCAGATCCCAAATACACATCAGCAGGTACCAATAAGGTAAGCATAATACCGCGAAACAAAACACCAGATAATATGTCTCCTAATAGATGCCATTTGGGGTCCATCCATCCATTTTCTAGCGCTTGTCCCTGTCGGGGTTGCTGCTGGAGCCTATCTCAGCTGCATTCGGGCGGTAGGCGGGGTACACCCTGGACAAGTCGCCACCTCATCGCAGGGCCAACACAGATAGACAGACAACATTCACACATGAGAACCAATTTTAGTGTTGGGGTCCTTATAGACAAACCGTATTAATACCCGTATGTTGAAGCACAGTACGTCTGACTAGGTAGCCGTATTGCTGCGCGTTCCATCAAGCGGTGCGGCCTTGTCGCGTACCGAAGTTCTACTAAATCATATTGACAGATTTTTGGGCCCTGTGGGTAAGGTTCTATATTCTCAATGAAACATCAACGTTTTGGTGTTGCTTGATTACGGGTACTTGCTAGCGTCATTCATTGAAGAGGGGGCGTCCACTTGCAGCGCACACGTACTGTATCTCTTAAGATTGACTGCCATCTACTGATCACACTTATCATTACACCCCTTACCAAATAAAATTGTTTCAAGGGCTGTAAGCACAACCAGAATTAATCCGTACATTACGCGGACCAGGTTATAAGGCGCACTATCGATTTTTGAGAAAACTAAAGGATTTTCAGTGCGCCTTATAGTCTGAAAAATACAGGAGCGCTCCCAGCATGCCTTGTGGCATTTGATTTGACATTTGAAGTCGACATTTACTATAACGATTGGACTTGCGTCACAGTTTCCGTCAACACGCAATTACACATTACACATGTGCAGAAGCAGTGGGTGCACCAGAACCGGCAAAGAGAACCTTCGGACACTTGTGCCCATACTTGCCAACCCTCCCGTTTTTAGCGGGAGAATCCCGGTATTCAGCGCCTCTCCCGACAACCTCCCGGCAGAGATTTTCTCCCGACAAACTCCCTGTATTCAGCCGGAGCTGGAGGCCACGCCCCCTCCAGCTCAATGCGGACCTGAGACTGAGTGGGGACAGCCTGTTCTCACGTCCGCTTTCCCACAATATAAACAGCTTGCCTAACGAATTCAAACGAATGGAAACAAGAATTTCAGTTCATCCAGGACAGTTTGAAGGGGAAGGTGTATGTTGCCTGTAAATATGTAGAACAGACTTCTCCATTGAACACGGGGGCCGAAATGATATACTCATCACATGAACGGAGAAGTTAAACAGGACAATACTGCCATCTAATGGATAGCCAACGGAACACTGAAATTCAAGTATTTATTTTATGTAAATAAAATAAAATAAAATAAAAAAATATATATATATTTATAGCTAGAATTCACTGAAAGTCAAGTATTTCATACATATATATACATATATATATATATATATGAAATACTCGAGTTGGTGAATTCAAGCTGTAAATAACCACGCCCCCAACCCCCCCCCCCCCCCCCCCCCCCCCCCCCGACCAAGCCACCCCCCCACCCCCTACCCCCCATCTCCCGATATTGGAGGTTTCAAGGTTGGCAAGTATGCTTGTGCCTCAAGAAGATTCTGGAACAAGCATGGCGGGACGACAAGAACGAGAGACAGTTTTTAGCGTTTGTCTCTCGGGGTCAAGACTCTGCGGTCCTTTTGGACGCCAATGATGTCCTTTTGATGATTGGCGAGGGCAGCCTAGCTCTCCCTGCTACACACGTAAGTAGTCACCACGGTGACGGCCTTACCTGCGTCGTGGGACGCCAGCGCTCGCAGCATCTTGCCGGCACTGCGCCTGGTCTGCGTCTCCTTGTTGCACAGCAGCTCCATCAGCAGGTTGAGGGCGCCCGTCTCCTTGAAGACGCCCACCAGCGAGCCGATGCTGGCGTAGGCGCTCAGCACGTGGATGGTGTGCGTGATGCTGATGGACAGCTCGCTCTTCTTGGCCATCTGCTTCCTGGCGCGACGCACCAGGTTCTTCACGTCCTCCTTCATGTCCAGCAGCTCGGTCTCGTCAAACGTTCCCTCGGCCGCGCACGCCTCTTCCTCGCCCTGCGACTCCTGCGGCTGCAGAGGCCGCTGCGAGTCGGCTTTCCTCTTCCCCAGCAGCGAGGGGCAGTTGGCGTACACGTCCTCCATGGACATCCACATCAGGACGTTCTCAGATTTCACGTCCCCGGACGTGGAGCCGCCGGAACCGCCCGCCCCGGGGCTGACGCCGCCACCGGAGCCGGCGCAGTTGGCCCCCCCGGACGCGGTTCCATCGTCGACGGCGGCGAGGCACCAGCGAATCAGGTACTCGATCTGGCCGTCGTGGGTGCGGCGCTGGCGGATCAGCTCCTCGGGATACGCCTGCAAGCGCGGGCCGATCTGGACCAGCAGGTTCCCGTTGCGGCGTTCGCCCACCATGGTCACTGTGAAGACAAAATGAAGACCACGTCACGTCAGCTTTTCAAAATACGTTCCCAAGACAGTCAAGCAGGTGGTTTTGACGTGTGGTTGCCCACTTCCTCCTTCACATGACTCCACACTTCCGCTCACGACAAGAACGGTCTTTTGGCCAACGTCTCGACTCCTTCCAGCACCAAACATGTGTTAGCTTCCAGAATGACGGGTTAAGAGGGCCGAGGAAGACCACGAAAGTTGTAAATTAAACATTTGGAGCCCCTTAGCGAGGACGATGAGAGTTTTCAATCATGTTTAGTGGTGCATCGTCAGCGTTTGAGAGTTTAGAGGGCGGACTTACCATTATTAAGCAAACACGGACAGTTGCTTGGGGACCCGGGATTTCCAGGGGCCTCAAAACATCTCATAAAAAAATAAAACTATCTTTAGGTTTTAAAATACTTCATCAATAGGGATGTAACGATTGATCAATAGATGAATTTATTTTTCCTAAGAATCAAGTACTGTGAATTCCAGCCGTAATATTACTACTTTTCCCCTACGCTTTGACTCCTGCGGCTTATAAATCGGTGCGGCTAATTGAAGAACTTTTCTTCGCCGGCGGACATAATGCAAATAGTAAAAAAAAACAAAAAAACAAGCAAAGACAAAATAGGTGTGTTACTGTCTGTGCTATGATGGCATTTTTTGGACAAGTTCGCTCACAGTAGGTGCTACAGTGACTTTCTGTTTAGACTGAGCTTTCAACCGGAAGTACAAGTGCGGTTTCGTCTTCCATCCATAGCATTTTTACTCGTATGGATTCTTCATTTATCACTCCAAGCAACGTTTGCAAGTTTCACAATGTAACTAAAACAATACATACTTACCGAACCGTCCCATGTGTGATGTCTGTAGGAGTGTTTTCATGCATATTTGCACATGCTATTGTCATTTAATGAAGCTAGCGTCAGTAGCATTAGCTAATATGCTAACACATCTACGAGTGTAGTTTTATTAACCTACAAGGGAATTCAGGGTTTCCCACACATTCATTTATTTGTGGCGGCCCGCCACGAAAGAATTACGTCCGCCACAAATTTTAAAAAAATAAAAAAAATACAAATGTTTTATTTTTTTTGTCCTCTCCAGCTTCTCAGGCAAATCATATAGTTGATGTAGATGCCCATATCGGCTGTTCAGATTTACTTTACAAAAGAGAAGTGTAGGATACTTCTCTTGTTGCCTTATTTGTATTTGACTTTACTAAATGTATTTATATTAGAAACAGAACATGTGTATATAATAAAGGGTGCAAAGTCTGCAGGCAGTAGGAAACACATGGTTAAGTGTAGGGAGTAAAACTGATGGCAGTCTAAAGTTCAAGATTTTTGGAGCTCTTTGTTCAGTGGATCAGATGTTTGATGAAGCTCTGTGTCTATCTACCACCACTACTGTTTTCTGTTCATTTGTTACTGACTGTGGCAGGACACCTCTGCCTCTGTTTCACTTTATGTTGCTGGTAAATAATATGGTTGTAGTAGTAGGCTAAAGTTAAATTATTTAGTATGCACTAATTAAAGGGGCAGAGCTTTGAGACATTTTAGCTTTTATATTTTATAAGATATATTTTTTGTAAGAACCACAATTAATAAATATATTTCAGTGAATAACTTATTGTTCAAATCTGTATATAAATATGTACATAAAGTGTTGTAATTATATTGTAAAATGGATGGATGGATGGATGGACGTCTAAAACAAAACTGTTATTAATTAGTAAGTATACATTTTTTGAGCCTTTTTAAAGAAAATCAAATCATTGTAGTAAATTATGCAAATTACTCGATGGTGTCATGGTGACCACGCCCATAGCCACGCCCCCACCGCCACAGGTATCTTGGCAGTTTATGGGAAACACTGGCATTATTTCTGTATTGTTTCAGTTTCGTAAATGCACCAAAACGTCACCAGGGAGTTATTGAGTCTGTTAAGCTGATTGCGCAGCTAGCGGGTCCATGATGATGACTTCTGTTTTGTTTGATCAGCCGTTTCACTGCCGTGTTACACACAATTAAGGTATGTAAATAAACATTTACAGAATATTTGTGTGTATATAACTAATTTTAAAACATATAAGGTGGCTAATATATGGAAGCAAGAAAAAAAAAATTATACTAACATTTAGTGGGTGTGGCTTATATACCTGTCCGCTCTATAGTTCCTTATCAATACTAGAAAAGAAAACGTTGGCTTTAAGAACAGCAGACGTTACAATAAAGATGTCAAAGCTTACGCCTGTCTATGATGTCATCGAAACACTTTGTACCGGAGGAAAAGTAGGCGAACCACCTACTATGGTGCCTTGGGATTTTACACACGCTATGACATCATAGGAGGTTGAATGTGATGAGTGCACTTTTTGACATTCATGTTGTATTTGCATCATCTCTGCATTGAAAAACAACAGCAAACGTAGCAGGTCAATCTACAGCGGCGGAAGACTTTTTCCCGTTTTTATCCAAGTCAATGTGTACGTTTTTTTCCCACCACCTGCGGAACGTCGCCGGTTCCAGCACTAAACATACGCAGCACTCCTATATTTGCCAATCGCCACAAGAAATTTGTCCAATTTAACTAAAATCTGCATATGTTGGACAGGAAGTCATGCGCAAACAGAAAAATAAGTGATGCAGTTTTTCAAAATAAAATACTCTATTTTAAAAAACGTCATAATGGACCCTAAGACAATTTGTCAAAATGTTTTCTGACGTAATTTCATGTCGTTGACACAAACGGATGAGGACATGCTGATTCTGTAGGTCCAAAATTAACGGTTCATACACAGGCATATCCAGGGCAGCTATATGGGGAACATGGGGACTTGTGTCAAACACAAAACTCTAAACCAGTGAAGTTGGCACATTGTTAATTCGTAAATAACAACAGAATACAATGATTTGCAAATCCTTTTCAACTTATATTCAATTAAATAGACTGCAAAGACGAGATATTTAATGTTTAAACTGAGAAACTAATTTTTTTTTGTGCAAATAATCATTAACTTCGAATTTAAAAGCTGCAACACATTGAAAAAAAAGTTGTCACAGGGGCATTTTTACCACTGTGTTACATGGCCTTTCCTTTTAACAACACTCAGTAAACGTTTGGGAACAGAGGAGACCAATTTTTGAAGCTTTTCAGGCGGAATTCTTTCCCATTCTTGCTTGATGTACAGCTTAAGTTGTTCAACAGTCCGGGGGTCTCCGTTGTGCTATTTTAGGCTTCATAATGCGCCACAAATTTTCAATTGGGAGACAGGTCTGGACTACAGGCAGGCCAGTCTAGCACCCGCACTCTTTTACTACGAAGCCACGCTGTTGTAACACGTGGCTTGGCATGGTCTTGCTGGAATAAGCAGGGGCGTCCATGATAACGTTGCTTGGATGGCAACATATGTTGCTCCAAAACCTGTATGTACCTTTCAGCATTAATGGTGCCTTCACAGATGTGTAAGTTACCCATGTCTTGGGCACTAATACACCCCCAAACCATCACAGATGCTAGCTTTTCAACTTTGTGCATGTAACAACCCGGATGGTTCTTTTCCTCGTTTCGGAGGACACGACGTCCACAGTTTCCAAAAACAATTTGGAAATGTGGACTCGTCAGACCACAGAACACTTTTCCACTTTGCATCAGTCCATCTTAGATGAGCTCGGGCCCAGCGAAGCCGGCGGTGTTTCTGGGTGTTGTTGATAAATGGCTTTGGCTTTGCATTGTAGAGTTATAACTTGCACTTACAGATGTAGTTACTGACAGTGGTTTTCTGAACTGTTCCTGAGCCCATGGGATGATGTCCTTTACACACGGATTTCGGGTTTTGATGCACTACCGCCTGAGGGATCGAAGGTTCGTAATATAATTGCTTACGTGCAGTGATTTCTCCAGATTCTCTGAACCTTTTGAAGATATTACCGACCGTAGATGGTGAAATCCCTAAATTCCTTGCAATACCTTGTTGTTCCTAAACTGTTAGACAATTTGCTCACGCATTTGTTCACAAAGTGGTGACCCTCGCCCCATCCTTGTTTGTGAATGACTGAGCATTTCACGGAAGCTGCTTTTATACCCAATCATGGCACCAACTTGTTCCCAATTAGCCTGTTCATTTGTGGGATGTTCCAAATAAGTGTTTGACGAGCATTCCTCAACTTTCTCAGTCTTTTTTTTGCCACTTGTGCCAGCTTTTTAGAAACATGTTGCAGACAACAAATTCCAAAAGAGCTAATATTGGCCAAAAGAATTGGTTTTCCAGTTTGAACGTTTAGTATCTTGTCTTTGCAGATTACTTCTAGACCTCCACAACCAGATCACACCTCACTCCTACCCAAGTGGGCTGGCTCAGGGTGGAGGACAGAGTAAAACAACTTGCACTGAGCCTAGTCTACAAAATCCACTACACCTCCCTGATACCGGAGTACATGTCAAACTACTTCCTTAAATGACCGCCATAACCACAACACCAGGGGGAGTTCCACTAACCACGTTAAACCCAGATTCCGATCTAACAAAGGGGTTAACTCATTCTCTTTCTATGCCACATCAATATGGAATGCGCTCCCAACAGGTGTAAAAGAAAGGGCATCTCTGTCCTCCTTCAAAACCGCACTAAAAGTACACCTCCAGGCAACTTCAACCCTAAACTAACACCTTGTTAATAATCAAATGTATATAATCAAATGTAGATACTTTTTCTTATGCTTCCTGATCTCTCTCTCTGTCTCTATGTATACTACTTGCTGTACATATCCTACCAAGTCAGACCTACACTGTTTCAATGTACATTTCGATGATACAATTGTTGATGACTGAAGTGATGATAACAACCAATCCTAACCCCCCCACACACATCCCACACCCCGGATTGTAAACAATGTAAATAATTAAATGTATACACTCTGATGATTATCTTGTGTTTGAGTTTATTTCGAACATGCAAGCATACAACATGATACATCACAATTTCCAGTTTCTCTTTTCAACATGTTCGAAAAGGAGTAGGAAGAAGCAGAGCTTATTTAATCCTACCCCTTTTCTATACATAACAGTTGCCAAAACTTTTTGTTCACTTCCTGTTCACTTTGTAGTTCAGGTTCTTCATCACGTACACAGCTACTCCTCCTCCATTTTTGTTGGTTCTGTTGATGTAGTTTAGTTCATATCCTTCCAGATCAAAATCTATTCCTTTTTTATCATCAATCCATGTTTCTGTGACAGCAATCACCTTGAAGGGTTCATTGATGTGTTCCAAAAAGTTCTTAATGTTGTTGTAGTTTGCATACAAGCTTCTGCTATTAATATGAATAATTGACAATTTGTTATCACATTTAATGTTGCTATTATATTGATCATCTGTATAATAAAAACAATGATTACTGATGTGGGAGAAAAATGTTGTATCTGGATCTATATCATTTTCCAAATCCTGGTTTTTGTGATCTTTGTTGCAGAAATTTTTTTAGTTCCATATTTTCTTGTTCAACAATCTTTGATGTTGTTTCAATAATCTCTATAAGTGTAGGTGGATGCAATCCTGAATGTAGGTCCTCTTGTTTAGTCGTCTCTTGGAACATAGTAGTGTCGATGCTGAATTTAGGTGCTTGTTTTCTGTCAGAGTCCATTATCATCGTTGTTGTGGTAGCTGTGTAAACTTTAAAAATTGTCCAGGTCCTTGATGTCATGGACAACAATTACTCTTGCTTCTGGACCTCCATTCAGCTCGATGTAGATTTTACAGTTGGCGCCTTCAAGTTCCCTGGATTTTTCCCTGCTTCCTCAAGTCGCGTGCTTTCTTGGCGATTCCAGCATTACGTTTTGTGAGATGCTCATTCATGTACACATTTGTTCCCTTCAGCTTCTTTCCCTGTCTCAGCAATGCCATATTAGATTTTCTGTTTACGAGTTTCACGAGCACGACTGGAGTGGCGTTGTTTCTTCCGTTCAGTGGGATGCATGTTTCGATGGTGTTAATGTCAATTTCAATTTCTTTTGATTTCAGAAAGTTGACCACTTGCTGTTCTGCTGAGACCATATCCATTTAATCTGGTTCACCTTCATTATTCACAGCTTTCACATAGGATCTTGGTTTAATTCGGTGCCCTGTCACGATGATATCATCCATTCGTTTATCCTGATCCATTTCATCTGTGATGTTCCTCAGCATGTTGTTGTCTTCTTGAAGGGTCTTCATTTGTTTGCTCATTTCAGTGGCTTCATTATTTCTGGAGTTGTTCTCTTTTTTCATTTCTTTAATTTCTTTTATATCATCTTTCCATCCATCCATCATTTATTTCCATTTTTCTATCATTTCTTCTTTAAATTCCTGGAGTATTTTTTGTAGTATCCCTTCTTGATTCCCATCATGTTCTGTATCAGTCTTTCCTTTAGCTTTTGGCATTGCGGCAGTCGCTGACGTCAGTGCCTCTTATGTCTTAACGGCAGTTACTTCTTTAGCGACTTGCGGCACTTTTAACTTGTTTTTTCAACAATTTCGTACCTTGCGCCGTTCAGAGATCAATTTGAGGTGTCAGCCTGTCAACTTATATCACTCTGCGACGTCTGAATCACTTTAAAACAGCTGTAAACTCGCCGTAGCTTTTGGTTGCATCAAGGCCATTCGAGGGAGTCAAATCGTAGATTAAGATGTTGTTTTCCTTCGAGCAGTCAAAACAATGGTCCGTGCTGGCTCTCTCAGCTAGGCTAACGGCTCTTCCAACTCGCCTTCTTTCAGCGTATCTGTGCCTCTCAACTGACCAAAATCAGATCGAAGATGCAGGGTGACTCTCCTGTGGCTGTGATCGCAAATCAGTGGTCAAAATCTTCAGACTTAACAAAAACTCTGGTAGCAGAAGCGGAGCCTTTTTCTTTGAGTCATCGTGATGACTGTATTATGATAATAGTATATATCTGTATCACATACTTGCCAACCCTCCCGAATTTTCCGGGAGACTCCCGAATTTCAGTGCCTCTCCCGAAAATCTCCCGGAACAACCATTCTCCTGAAAATCTCCCGATTTCCACCCGGACAACTATATTGGTGGCGTGCCTTAAAGGCCCTGCCTTTAGTGTCGTCTCTGACCTGAAAAGGAGACTATTATATATGTCTCCGTTATCCATAGTTTTATCTATAACCCATAAAGTAGGCAGGCACAGAGCTATTTCTCAGCGTGTGTTTATTCCAGCCGGCACGTTAATACTGTAGTGGCTGGCTACGGGGTGTTAGTCAATTACTTTGGCTGGGGGGCGGGACTTCTGGGAGCGATAGGGAAGTTACGTTAATAGGAAGTGGGTGTTCAAGTTTTGCCGGTAAAAGGGATAGACACACATTGGAGCTGTTGTGTGGTTGAATTACATCTTGTGCAATAAAGACAAGACAAACAAAGAAGTCGTTTGAGCCTCCATTCATGGGATTAATACAATACACTGACACACAACATCCGGATTCCCATCATTCCGTTCTCATTTGCGGATGTTTTCAACAAATTCGTGAAGGATATGTTCCCGGATTCAGAGATTGCTCGCCAGTACTCAAATGGCAGAACAAAAGCTACTCAAATAGTGAAAGGTAAGTGTTGTTTTTTTATTTTTAAAGTAAGCAGCAAGTACAGTACAGTTAGTAGAACAACTATGTTTTCATTACTGTACATACATACATACATACAAACCCCGTTTCCACATGAGTTGGGAAATTGTGTCATATGTAAATATAAACGGAATACAATGATTTGCAAATCATTTTCAACCCATATTCAGTTGAATATGCTACAAAGACAACATATTTGATGTTCAAACTGATAAACATTATTTTTTTTGCAAATAATCATTAACTTTAGAATTTGATGCCAGCAACACGTGACAAAGAAGTTGGGAAAGGTGGCAATAAATACTGATAAAGTTGAGGAATGCTCATCAAACACTTATTTGGAACATCCCACAGGTGAACAGGCAAATTAGGACTAGGGGTGTGCTATGATTGGGTATAAAAGTAGATTCCATGAAATGCTCAGTCATTCACAAACAAGGATGGGGCGAGGGTCACCACTTTGTCAACAAATGCGTGAACAAATTGTTGAACAGTTTAAGAAAAACCTTTCTCAACCAGCTATTGCAAGGAATTTAGGGATTTCACCATCTACGCTCCGTAATATCATCAAAGGGTTCAGAGAATCTGGAGAAATCACTGCACGTAAGCAGCTAAGCCCGTGACCTTTGATCTCTCAGGCTGTACTGCATCAACAAGCGACATCAGTGTGTAAAGGATATCACCACGTGGGCTCAGGAACACTTCAGAAACCCACTGTCAGTAACTACAGTTGGTCGCTACATCTGTAAGTGCAAGTTAAAACTCTCCTATGCAAGGCGAAAACCGTTTATCAACAACACCCAGAAACGCCGTCGGCTTCGCTGGGCCTGAGCTCATCTAAGATGGACTGATACAAAGCGGCAGCACGACTTTTAACAGGGGCCAGGAAACGTGAGCACATAACCCCAATTCTTCAGAGTTTGCACTGGCTCCCTGTTCATTTTAGAATTGATTTTAAATCCTTGCTGTTTGTTTTTAAAGCTTTACATGGACTGGCACCTCAGTATATCTCGGACCTCATCCAAATTTACACTCCTGCGCGCGCTCTGAGGTCCGAGAGCCAGCTCCAGCTCGTGGTGCCCAGGACGAGACTTAAAACCAGGGGAGACAGGGCCTTCTCTGTGGTCGGCCCTAAACTCTGGAACACTCTGCCCCTCCATGTTCAAACTGCTTCCACAGTGGAGTGTTTTAAGTCTCGTCTTAAGACCCACTTTTATTCTTTGGCTTTTAACACAATGTGAGTTGTGTGGTCTTCTGTCCTCTGTTGTCCTGTGTGTTTTTTTTAATAAATTTTGATGTCTATTTTACTGTTTTAATTGGTTTTACCCTTTAAAAATCGTTTTTAATCATATTTATTTTTTATATTGTCTCTGTATTGGTTTTCTATTAATTTATTCTTTGTTTTTATTCAGTCATTGGTGTAGCATAATATTGTTTTTAATATTGTTTTTAACATGGCTGTGCAGCACTTTGGAAACATTCTTGTTGTGTAAATGAGCTATATAAATAAAGTGGATTGGATTGAAAGTGGAAAAGTGTTCTGTGGTTTGACGAGTCCACATTTCAAATTGTTTTTGGAAACTGTGGACGTCGTGTCCTCCGGACCAAAGAGGAAAAGAACCATCCGGATTGTTATAGGCGCAAAGTTGAAAAGCCAGCATCTGTGATGGTATGGGGGTGTATTAGTGCCCAAGACATGGGTAACTTACACATCTGTGAAGGCGCCATTAATGCTGAAAGGTACATACAGGTTTTGGAGCAACATATGTTGCCATCCAAGCAACGTTATCACGCCCCTGCTTATTCCAGCAAGACAATGCCAAGCCACGTGTTACATCAACGTGGCTTCATAGTAAAAGAGTGCGGGTACTAGACTGGCCTACCTGTAGTCCAGACCTGTCTCCCATTGAAAATGTGTGGCGCATTATGAAGCCTAAAATACCACAACGGAGACCCCCGGACTGTTGAACAACTTAAGCTGTACATCAAGCAAGAATGAGAAAGAATTCCACCTGAGAAGCTTAAAAAAATGTGTCTCCTCAGTAGGGTTGGGTATCGTTTGAATTCGAACGATTCCGATTCTTTGTTTCGATTCCGATTCCTGGCGATTCTCGGTTCCGATTCTTTTAAGAGGCAGGGTCAAAAAAAAGTTTAGGATATTTTAAATGAGCTAGCTAACCTACAGTCTTTCTGAATTAAATAGTCTGACATTCTCCATCAATTTTAATTCTATTAACTTTTTATGAACTTTACTATAAATTCCTCACAGGGCTGTTTTCAACTAGAATATAAATATCAAATCTATGAACTTGAATATAAATATTATAAATACATTTTCACAGGGGTACACTTTCCTCAAGAGAGCTTTATTTTTGAAAACCTCATGAAAACACATTTACACATAAGTGTATGATGCTGCAGGAAACCTCATGAAAACACCTTTACACATAAGTGTATGATGCTGCAGGAAACCTCATGAAAATACATTTACACATAAGTGTATGATGCTGCAGGAAACCTCATGAAAACACATTTACACATAAGTGTATGATGCTGCAGGAAACCTCATGAAAACACCTTTACACATAAGTGTATGATGCTGCAGGAAACCTCATGAAAACACATTTACACACACAAGTGTATGATGCTGCAGGTACTTAAACATGTTACCGTGCTCCCACTGATGGGCTAACCTGGTGCAGGAAAGCAAATAAACAATAAGAAACAACTTGCAAAACCCAGTCCAGATTAGCAGCAGGTACAGTATAAAATCAGAGACAGTTCTTGTTTAGGAAAATGACCATATCCGCCTTCTCAGGCAGGATGCGTGAGCGTTCTGGACACATAGTGTCTCCTGCTGTGGAAAATACACGTTCGCTGGGTGTGGAAGAAGCTTGAAGGCATAAATAGGAGAAAGCGAGATCTGACAGCAAGAGGAGGACGGTCGGCGCAGCGCGTCGAAGACGGGACATGCATATATTTGTACTTCATGAACTCGGAGGTGCTTCATCATGTTCGACGTGCACCCTCCTAAGCACGAAACGGTCCTGTCGCACGTGTTATATTTCGCCGATATTTCATTGTTTTTAGTAAAATAAAGCCACACTTTCGACCGCCAACGCCCGCTATCCATGCTTGACTGACTCGCTCGGCTACATAAGCTCGGCTATGCTAACACTTCCGGCGGTGGGCGCTTCTTCGTTGGTGTTCAGCGGCTTCTTCTTCCGGTCGGCGGACTTATTCTTTTTTTTCGGTCGGCGGACTGGTATCGAAACTAGGAAACGAAATTTAAACTTTTGAACGATTCCGGGAGAATCGGAAAGTTAGTCCCGGTTCCAATCGATACTCGATACCCAACCCTACTCCTCAGTTCCCAAACGTTTACTGAGTGTTGTTAAAAGGAAAAGCCATGTAACACAGTGGTGAACAGGCCCTTTCCCAACTACTTTGGCACGTGTTGCAGCCACGAAATTCTAAGTTAATTATTATTTGCAAAAAAGAAATAAAGTTTATGAGTTTGAACATCAAATATCTTGTCTTTGTAGTGTATTCAATTGAATATGGGTTGAAAAGGATTTGCAAATCATTGTATTCCGTTTATATTTACATCTAACACAATTTCCCAACTCATATGGAAACGGGGTTTGTACATCAGAATCAGAATAGTTTTATTGCCATTGTTTGAGAACGGGTTCACAAACTAGGAATTTTTCTTGGTGCAATCGTGCAACATAAAACACATTTAACACATATTTGGTAATAAAAAAGAGCTGTAACTGAGCTTTCAGATCTTGTTATAGACTTAGAAGGAATTCAAGGAGATACTGTTAGGAGTTATTGTTCATTCGCCTGATGGCCGAGGGGAAAAAACTGTTCAGGTGGCGGGAGGTGTGGGTACACAGCTGCATTGACTCTGGACTTGATGAAACACAGTGGACCAACACCAGCAGCTGACATGGCTCCCCAAACCATTGCTGACTGTGGGAACTTCACACTGGATTTCAAGCAACTTGGATTTTGCTCCTCTCCAGCCTTCCTCCAGACTCTAGCGCCTTGACTTCCAAATGAAATACAAAACTTGCTTTCGTCTGAAAACAGGACTCTGGACCACTCTGCAACTGTCCAGTGGTTCTTTTCCGTAGCCCACGTCAGACGCTTCTAGAGATTTTAGAGGACTACATGCTTCCATCTGTTGAAAAGCTCTATGGAGATGATGATTTCATTTTCCAGCATGATCTGGTACCTGCCCACAGTGCCAAAACCACCAGTAACTGGTGTACTGACCTAGGCATTAATGTCCTCGATTGGCCTGCCAACTCCCCTGACCTGAACCCCATAGAAAATGTGTGGGGTATTGTGAAGAAGAAGCTGAAAGACATCAGACCGAATATTGCAAATGAGCTAAAGGCCGCTATTGAAGCATCCTGGGCATCCATAACACCTCAGCAATGCCACAGGCTGGTTGCCTCCATGCCACGCCGCATTGATGCAGTAATCCGTGCAAAAAGATTCCCAACCAAGTACTGAGTGCATTAATTGACATTTTCTGAGATGGGATTTTTGAGTTTTCTTAAGCTGCATGCCATAATCAGCAATATTAAAATAATAAAAGGATGGAATATTTCAGTTGATTTGTAATGAATCCAGAATGTATGACATTTTTGTTTTTTTTTAAATTGCATTAAAGAAAATAAAGAACTTCATCACAATATTCTAATTTTTTGAGATAGTCCTGTACATACACTACCGTTCAAAAGTTTGGGGTCACATTGAAATGTCATTTTTGAAGGAAAAGCACTGTACTTTTCAATGAAGATAACTTTAAACTAGTCTTAACTTTAAGGAAATACACTCTATACATTGCTAATGTGGTAAATGACTATCCTAGCTGCAAATGTCTGGTTTTTGGTGCAATATCTACATAGGCGTATAGAGGCCCATTTCCAGCAACTATCACTCCAGTGTTCTAATGGTACAATGTGTTTGCTCATTGGCTCAGAAGGCTAATTGATGATTAGAAAAGCCTTGTGCAATCATGTTCACACATCTGAAGACAGTTTAGCTCGTTACAGAAGCTACAAAACTGACCTTCCTTTGAGCAGATTGAGTTTCTGGAGCATCACATTTGTGGGGTCAATTAAACGCTCAAAATGGCCAGAAAAAAAGAACTTTCATCTGAAACTCGACAGTCTATTCTTGTTCTTAGAAATGAAGGCTCAAACACAAAATTGTTTGGGTGACCCGAAACTTTTGAACGGTAGTGTATATATAAGAAATACTTTAATTTCAGTGAATTCTAGCTATATACTCCTCCCGCTTAACCCCGCCCCCCCAAATTCGGAGGTCTCAAGGTTGGCAAGTATGCTGTATCATGAATCAATTTAAGTGGACCCCGACTTAATCAAGTTGAAAAACGTATTCGGGTGTTACCATTTAGTGGTCAATTGTACGGAATATGTACTGTACTGTGCAATCTACTAAAAAAAGTCTCAATCAATCAAAAAAGACCGAAAGCAGGTGAGACATTAAGGAAGTAGAAGAATGCTAAAGCTCCCCCACGCCGCTACAATATACTCATATTTTTCACTAATAAGTAATTTTCTCTCGCTTCTTTTAACTAGCCACACCTTTTCCCATTTCAATAGTAAAACAAGCCATTTGGAGAGTTGGGAGACTTTTCAGGACACAAACCTGAGATGTTTGTCACAGTTTTCCGACGAGTATTGCGGCCAAACGGGCCACGACTGCGGGATATATGTAGTATGTACCGGCAGTCCTATGTGACGTCATTAGTGGTTGTCAAGACAACGCGGTAAAAACTTGCAACTTTGACGAGGTGCAGAGTTTTTGGCGATGCTAAGAGCCTGGGAGCTCCTCAAGTCCGGCATCGGTCGGGGCCTGCTGTCCGTACGGGTTCAGACGCGAGGAGAGGGGCTTGGCTGGGCGGCTTCTTACCTGACACGCCGCGCGCTTTGACCTGCACCTCCTGGCCGAACAACTTCTTCCTTTTCCGCGCTAAAGTCTCCTGGCTGTGCTGGTCGTCCGCAACCGGAAGCGAATTGGAGACGAGCATCGGCGCGCGAGACTCAACCTCGGCGGACGCCTCTTCTTCTTCTATTTACTCGATCTTCTTCGCCTGTTGGCGCCTTCTTCGCCGCCTGTCGGCGGGGCACGTCACTGCCCCTACTGGCCGGACGAGTACTGCAAGACTTTCAAGGACACCACTTTGTTTCCGTCGATATGACTGGTGCATGTTTTTTTTGTTTAAACAGCAGATTGACCAACTAAAAATATGTGGGGGACGTTTTACAATTTACATATATATTATATATATATATATATATATATATATATATATATATATATATATATATATATATATATATATATATATATATATATATATATACACATATATATATATATATATATATATATATATATATATATATATATATATATATATATATATATATATATATATATATATATATATATATATATATATATATATATATATATATATATATATATACACACACACACACATGTATGTGGTTAGAGTGTCCGCCCTGAGATCAGTAGGTCGTGAGTTCAAACCCCGGCCAAGACTATAAAAATGGGACCCATTATCTCCCTGCTTGACACTCAGCATCAAGGGTTGGAATGATTCCCGGGCACGGCCATCGCTGCTGCTCACTGCTCCCCTCACTTCCCAGGGGGTGATCAAGGGTGATGGGTCAAATGCAGAGAATAATTTCGCCACACAGTGTGTGTGTGACAATCATTGCTACTTTTTTTTAATATATATATATATGTATATATATATATATATATATATATATATATATATATATATATATATATATATATATATATATATATATATATATATATATATATATTTTGAGCAATGACAATTTGAAAAAGTTATTACAGATTCGCAAGGGCTCCACTCATAATAAAAGTGTTTAAAATAAGTCTTTTTTTCTTTTTTTTTAACTTTGTGTTTCGATCAACTTCAGATCTCTTTGTCCATTTTAAGTTTTTATTATTTCGTAATGGTTTTTTTAACATATAAACACACAAAATATGCAATGTTTTACTCCATCCATCTTCTTCCGCTTATCCAAGGTCGGGTCGCGGGGGCAGCAGCTTAAGCAGGGAAGCCCAGACTTCCCTCTCCCCAGCCACTTCGTCCAGCTCCTCCCGGGGGATCCCGAGGCGTTCCCAGGCCAGCCGGGAGACATAGTCTTCCCAACGTGTCCTGGGTCTTCCCCGTGGCCTCCTACCGGTCGGACGTGCCCTAAACACCTCCCTAGGGAGGCGTTCGGGTGGCATCCTGACCAGATGCCCGAACCACCTCATCTGGCTCCTCTCGATGTGGAGGAGCAGCGGCTTTACTTTGAGCTCCCCCCGGATGGCAGAGCTTCTCACCCTATCTCTAAGGGAGAGCCCCGCCACCCGGCGGAGGAAACTCATTTCGGCCGCTTGTACCCGTGATCTTGTCCTTTCGGTCATAACCCAAAGCTCATGACCATAGGTGAGGATGGGAACGTAGATCGACCGGTAAATTGAGAGCTTTGCCTTTCGGCTCAGCTCCTTCTTCACCACAATGGATCGATACAGCGTCCGCATTACTGAAGACGCCGCACCGATCCGCCTGTCGATCCCACGATCCACTCTTCCCTCACTCGTGAACAAGACTCCGAGGTACTTGAACTCCTCCACTTGGGGCAGGGTATCCTCCGCAACCCGGAGATGGCACTCCACCCTTTTCCGGGCGAGAACCATGGATTCGGACTTGGAGGTGCTGATTCTCATCCCAGTCGCTTCACACTCAGCTGCGAACCGATCCAGCGAGAGCTGAAGATCCTGGCCAGATGAAGCCATCAGGACCACATCATCTGCAAAAAGCAGAGACCTAATCCTGCAGCCACCAAACCAGATACCCTCAACACCTTGACTGCGCCTAGAAATTCTGTCCATAAAAGTTATGAACAGAATCGGTGACAAAGGGCAGCCTTGGCGGAGTCCAACCCTCACTGGAAACGTGTCCGACTTACTGCCGGCAATGCGGACCAAACTCTGGCACTGATCATACAGGGAGCGGACCACCACAATCAGACAGTCCGATACCCCTTACTCTCTGAGCACTCTCCACAGGACTTCCCGAGGGACACGGTCGAATGCCTTCTCCAAGTCAACAAAACACATGTAGACTGGTTGGGCAAACTCCCATGCACCCTCAAGGACCCTGCCGAGAGTATAGAGCTGGTCCACATTTCCACGACCAGGACGAAAACCACACTGTTCCTCCTGAATCCGAGGTTGGACTATCCGGCGTAGCCTCCTCTCCAGCACACCTGAATAGACCTTACCGGGAAGGCTGAGGAGTGTGATCCCACGATAGTTAGAACACACCCTCCGGTTCCCCTTCTTAGAGAGGAACCACCACCCCGGTCTGCCAATCCAGAGGTACCGCCCCCGATGTCCACGCGATGCTGCAGAGTCTTGTCAACCAAGACAGCCCCACAGCATCCAGAGCCTTAAGGAACTCCGGGCGGATCTCATCCACCCCCGGGGCCTTGCCACCGAGGAGCTTTTTAACTACCTCAGCAACCTCAGCCCCAGAAATAGGAGAGCCCACCACAGATTCCCCAGGCACTGCTTCCTCATAGGAAGACGTGTTGGTGGGATTGAGGAGGTCTTCGAAGTATTCCCTCCACCGATCCACAACATCCGCAGTCGAGGTCAGCAGAACACCTTCCTCACCGTACACGGTGTTGATATTGCACTGCTTCCCCTTCCTGAGGCGGCGGATGGTGGTCCAGAATCGCTTCGAAGCCGTCCGGAAGTCGTTTTCCATGGCTTCCCCGAACTCCTCCCATGTCCGAGTTTTTGCCTCCGCGACCGCCGAAGCCGCACACCGCTTGGCCTGTCGGTACCTGTCCGCTGCCTCAGGAGTCCTATGAGCCAAAAGAACCCGATAGGACTCCTTCTTCAGCTTGACGGCATCCCTCACCGCCGGTGTCCACCAACAGGTTCTAGGATTACCGCCACGACAGGCACCAACTACCTTACGGCCACAGCTCCAATCAGCCGCCTCGACAATAGAGGTGCGGAACATGGTCCAGCACCTCCCTCGTGACATGTTCAAAGTTCTTTTACTCAAAAACAATTTCAAAGTGGAATATTTCATGTAAAGTAATTGGAGCCTAAAATATGTCAATAATTGATTTTGATTCATTATTATTTTTTGAGCAATGTCAAGTTTAAAAAACAATAACACATTTTTGGGGATCCAAAAGGACCACACTCATAATAAAAGTATTAATAATAAAAAAAATCATACATTTTAAATAGATCAACTTCAGATCAATCAATGATAAATAATTTTTGTTATGTTAATGTTTGTTTTATGCCCTTTTTGTCAAAAACACAAAATATGCAATATTTTTCTCAAAAATATTTCCAAGTGGAATATTTGAAGTGAAGTAATTGGAGCCTTGAATAAGTCAAGATTTCAAAACAGTGATTTTGATTCATTATTTTTTGGAACAATGACAAAACCAACAGCCTGCATGGCAGTTTTGTGTTATTAGGGTCAATAATGCAACTTTTTCACCAGTTTTCTTTTATTCCACTTATGTTTTGTTGTTTATAATAGTATTTTCAGAATGTTCCACAAGTCGTTAAAACATTAGCGGCCGGCCACAAATGGCCGCCGAGCCACACTTTGGACACCCCTGCATTACAATATCATTTTTTGCAGATTTAAAAAAAAGTATTGTCTGATTTGCTGGGCTGATACAAAAGTAGCTGCCAAAAGACACACAAATAAAGTGAGTTTAGAGCAAAACTTCCTCAAATAATTCCCTCTTCTGAGTTGTTCACAGCTGCAGTGGAAAGTCAAAAGTTTATGAACAAGTCAGACATGGTAGACAATCATTGTGTTGTGTGGACTTTCACTCCTCAGTCCTGTCCCACTCCCACGGAAAAACTCCCTTCGGAATTGGATGTTCAACAGTGTTTTGTCTCCATGGCAACAAGAGCAGTTCATATGAGACGATCAGCTCCTTTAAAACACTATTTGACACTTTGTGTCTTATTCATAAATCATATTTGACCAAACAATGTCCTCACATTGTGGGCCGTGGACTGACGTGTTCGTGTGAGCAGTTATTTGGAGTTACGCCATACTTCTTTGGTTTACGTCACAATGTGGGCTCACTGGAAGCCTCTCCCTATTGGTTGATATAGGAACCCTTCAAATACCGTCCCAATCACGTGACTGACCGGAACCTTCACTCCCTTCAAGCAAGATTCTACGGAAGCCCGTTTTCGCCTCTACAAAAATAACCCAATGGTAAACCATAGTTATCAAATGATGAAAGTCAAACATGACTTTTTTTCTCACAATTTAGATTTTTTTAAAATCTCATAATTTCACCTTTATTACATAATGACTTTGTATCTCACAATTTGTACTTCCTTATTCCATACTTATGACTTATCTAATAAATTGTAACTTTTTATCTTATTCCATAATTATGACTTATCTACTAATAAATTGTAATTTTTTATCTCATAATTTAGATCACTTATCTCATAATTCTAATATCTCATTTCAACTTCTTATCTCCTAATTTCGACTTTTTATCTTATAATTTCAACTTTCTTATTCCATGATTATGACTTTATCTGATAATTTCGATATTTTACCTCATAATTACACCTTTTTTTTAATTGACTTTTTATCTCATAATTTTGACTTAATAAAAATAATAATAATAATAATGAATTGCATTTGTAACACACTTTACATTTGTTAAAATCTCAAAGTGCTACAAAGTATATAAAAAAAAAAATAGAATGTAAGAATATATAATAAAAAAAATTAAAATATAAATGAATTCATGACACACAACAGAAACATAGATAAAAATAGAAATAAAAGCATGAAAGCACTGGATAAAAAACAGATAAGCAAACAGTGCATTTAAAAACAAGAAGGCAGAGAAATTAGATAAAAGCTGTGCTAAAAAGGTGGGTTTTTAGTCCCTTCTTAAAATGGTCGACCGACTGTGGTGTTCTAAGATGGTCGGGGAGAGCGTTCCAAAGTTCGGGAGCGGTCGAGCAGAAAGCCCGGCGGCCCATTGATTGTAGCTTTGTCCTGATGGGTTTGAGGAGGTTAGTGTTTGAGGAGCGGAGGTTGCGGGTAGGGGGTTGAGGGTAAACTAGGTCCTTGAGGTAGGAGAGGACGTTGCCGTAGATACATTGGTGAGTTGATCTTAAACTGGGTCCGGGATGCAATAGGGGGCCAGTGGAGTGATTTGAGAATAGGTGTGATATGATCATGCTTGCGCACTCTCGTCAGGATCCTCGCTGCGCTGTTTTGAATGTACTGGAGCTTTTTGATGCTCTTTTTGGGGACCCTGACGAGAAGTGCGTTGCAGTAATCAAGCCTGGAGGAGATGAAGGCGTGGACGAGTCTTTCAGTGTCGGCTGGGGTGAGTGAGGGGCGGAGTCTTGAGATGTTGCGGAGGTGAAAGAAAGAGGTTTTGCACAGATGGTTGATGTGGGCTTCAAAGTTCAGGTGGGGGTCAATTTTCACTCCCAGGTTGGTGACAACTGGGGAGAGTGGCAGGTCCTGTCCAGAGAAGGTGATGCTGGTTATGGGGCATGCGT
This sequence comes from Entelurus aequoreus, assembly GCF_033978785.1. NCBI lineage: Eukaryota > Metazoa > Chordata > Actinopteri > Syngnathiformes > Syngnathidae > Entelurus > Entelurus aequoreus. The sequence goes on from NC_084739.1 coordinate 74,840,521, forward strand.
TGATCTGGTGTGGGGTGCCTATTTTCATGACCACTGTCTTTGAGCTATTGAGCTGCAGGAAGTTGATGCTCATCCATGCCTTTATCTCCTCCAGACAGGTGGTGAGAATGGAGAGGGGCATTGGAGATGAGGGTGAGGTTTGCACTGTTTGCAGGTAGAGCTGCGTATCATCAGCATAGCAATGGAAGGAAATTTTATGCCTGCTGATGATACGGCCAAGGGGTAGCAGATACAAGGTGAACAGGGTGGGGCCGCGGACAGATCCCTGGGGTACACCGCAGGTGACAGGCAGGGTGCGCGAATGTGAACCTCCCAGGGAGACATACTCTGACCGACCGGAGATGTAGTGCTGTATTGTTGAGACCGATGGTGGATTGAAGGCGACTGATTAGTATGTTGTGGTCGACAGTGTCAAATACGGCTGTAAGGTCCAGTAGGATTAACAGAGAGGGGGAGCCGGCGTCCGCCGCCATCAGGAGGTCGTTAGTGACCCTGACCAGGGCGGTTTCTGTACTATGGGCAGAACGGAAACCAGATTGACATTTTTCGCTGATGTTGAGTTTGAGTCTATAAAATCCACTACACCTCCCTGATACCGAAGTACATGTCAAACTACTTCCTTAACGTAAATGACCGCCATAACCACAACACCAGGGGGAGCTCCACTAACCACGTTAAACCCAGATTCCGAACTAACAAAGGTCTTAACTCATTCTCTTTCTATGCCACATCAATGTGGAATGCGCTCCCAACAGGTATAAAAGAAAGGGCATCTCTATCCTCCTTCAAAACCGCAATAAAAGTTCACCTCCCGGCAGCTACAACCCTAAACTAACACCCTCCCCAGATTGCTAATAATCAAATGCTAATAATCAAATGCAGATACTTTTTCTTTTGCCTTCTGATCTCTCTCTCTATGTCCACTACTTGCTGTCCATATCCTACCCCCCCCCCCCTCCACACCCCTGATTGTAAATAATGTAAATAATTCAATGTGATTATCTTGTGTGATGACTGTATTATGATGATAGTATATATGATAGTATATATCTGTATCATGAATCAATTTAAGTGGACCCCGCTTTAAACAAGTTGAAAAACTTATTCGGGTGTTGCCATTTAGTGGTCAATTGTACGGAATATGTACTTCACTGTGCAACCTACTAATAAAAGTCTCAATCAATCAATCAGATGAGTTTGAAGCTGTGAGACTACTTTCTCCAGTATTTTAGAGAGGAATGGTAGGTTTGAGATGGGCCTGTAGTTCTCACAATTTCGACTTTTTATCTAAATTTTTATTTCACAATTTCGACTTTTTATCTCATAATTTAAACTTTCTTATTGCATAATTATGACATTTTCTCATAATTTCAACTTTTTCTCTCAAAATGATTTTTTTGGTCATAATTTCGATTTGTCTGATAATTATTTTTTGTCACAATTTCGACTTCTCATATTTATGACTTATGTAATAATTCCGATTTTGTCTATCTCATATTTATGACTTTTTATGTCATGTCTTATCTCATAATTTCGACTTCGTATTTCAAAATCTTTTTTTTTTTTTTTTTAAATCTCACAAGACTTCATAACTCATTAAATTTAACTTTTTATCTCTTATGACTTTTTTTTCCATTTAAATTTTCCCTCTCATATTATGACTTACCATTGGGGTATTTTTAAGTGGTGAAAACGAGCTTCCAGTGAAAATGTGGAAGAAGAAGAATTCATCCTCTATGGCAGGGGTCACCAACCTTTTTGAAACCAAGAGCTACTTCTTGGGTACTGATTAATGCGAAGGGCTACCAGTTTGATACAATTTGCTCAATTTACCTTTAACTCTATGTTATTATTAATAATTAATGATATTTACACTTAATTGAACGGTTTAAAAGAGGAGAAAACACGAAAAAAATTACAATTAAATTTTGAAACATAGTTTATCTTCAATTTCGACTCTTCAAAATTCAAAATTCAACCGAAAAAAAGAAGAGAAAAACTAGCTAATTCGAATCTTTTTGAAAAAATTAATAAAATAATTTATGGAACATCATTAGTAATTTTTCCTGATTAAGATTAATTTGAGAATTTTGATGACATGTTTTAAATAGGTTAAACTCCAATCTGCACTTTGTTAGAATATATAACAAATTGGACCAAGCTATATTTCTAACAAAGACAAATCATTATTTCTTCTAGATTTTCCAGAACAAAAATTTTAAAAGAAATTCAAAAGACTTTAAAATAAGATTTAAATTTGATTCTACAGATGTTGTAGATTTGCCGGAATAATTTTTTTGAATTTTAATCATAATAAGTTTGAAGAAATATTTCCCAAATATTCTTCGTCAAAAAAACAGAAGCTAAAATGAAGAATTAAATTAAAATGTATTTATTATTCTTTACAATAAAAAAAAATAATTTACTTGAACATTGATTTACATTGTCAGGAAAGAAGAGGAAGGGATTTAAAAGGTAAAAAGGTATATGTGTTTAAAAATCCTAAAATCATTTTTAAGGTTGTATTTTTTCTCTAAAATTGTCTTTCTGAAAGTTATAAGAAGCAAAGTAAAAAAATGTATGAATTTATTTAAACAAGTGAAGACCAAGTCTTTAAAATATTTTCTTGGATTTTCAAATTCTATTTGAGTTTTGTCTCTCTTAGAATTAAAAATGTCGGGCAAAGCGAGACCCGCTTGCTAGTAAATAAATAAAATTTAAAAAATAGAGGCAGCTCACTGGTAAGTGCTGCTATTTGAGCTATTTTTAGAACAGGCCAGCGGGCTACTCATCTGGTCCTTACGGGCTACCTGGTGCCCGCGGGCACCGCGTTGGTGACCCCTGCTCTATGGAGTGTTGTGATCAGACATCAAGAGAGCTGCCAGACATGACTAATCGATGCCAGAAACAGAAACTATCAGTCGTGAGCTGGATAACGGAGTCCAGAAGAACTGAAGTGAAGTTCCAGCAAGATTCTTCTGGTCGTCCGAAGACCAGAGCGGGACTGATCTTTTGGGTTCAGGCCCTAGGATCACATCTTTGTGGGTTGCAGGACATCCATGTACAGGAAGATCGCTCCGAGAGCTGCCAGACATGACTAATCGATGCCAGAAACAGAAACTATCAATCGTGAGCTGGATAAAGGAGTCCAGAAGAACTGAAGTGAAGTTCCAGCGAGATTCTTCTGGTCGTCCGAGGACCAGAGCAGGACTGATCTTTTGGGTTCAGGCCCTAAGATCAGATCTTTGTGGGTTGCAGGACCTCCATGTACTGGAATCGCCCCGAGAGCTGCCAGACATGACTAATCGATGCCAGAAACAGAAACTATCAGTCTTGAGCTGGATAACGGAGTCCAGAAGAACTGAAGTGAAGTTCCAGCAAGATTCTTCTGGTCGTCCGAAGACCAGAGCAGGACTGATCTTTTGGGTTCAGGCCCTAGGATCAGTTCTTTGTGGGTTGCAGGACCTCCATGTACTGGAAGATCGCTCCGAGGGCCCAACTGGTTTCCACCTGATTGATGGTCCTGGCCAGCTGCAACAACACACTTTGAAGGATGAGCTCGACAAAAGTGGACCTATCCTTGTGTTCCTCCTCACCTTGAGAGGTTTCTGTGGCGGGAAGCCCAGCTCCTGCAGCAGGACTGACATGTAGACCAGGTCCAGGCAGAGGAAAGGGTTGTGCGATGGACTCAGGGACATCTCGCTGCACACTACACGACAACATGTGTTCTGGGCAGTGCTGCAGTACTTGGACAAAACCACCAGATGACGCCACCTTACCCTTTTTAGCTGCTCCTGTGTAGTCAGACACCAGGATGCTTCCTCCTTCAACCTTGTCTGAGCGCGCGCGCACACACACACACACACACACACACACAAACACACACACACACACACACACACACACACACACACACACACACACACACACACACACACACACACACACAAGTGTTGTTGTGCAGGTGTACGGGATGATGTGGTCCAATCAAACACTGGTGACAAGAAGCTCACCGATGAGGCCCAGGTCTAGGGCCCGGTCGTAGTAGTAGGAGGAGGCGTAGAAGTCCACGCCGGCGGTCTCGGCCATGTTGACCTTCCCCGACAGGACCTTTTTCACCTTGGTCAGACACGCCTCGTAAGGCTCCTCCCCTGAAACGCACGCAGGTGAGGTTCTGGTGGACTCACTCACATTACACCTTCCTAGAACCACTTGGACATACATGTTGGGACACTTTTTCACCTTACGAGACAAAACCTTGATGGGTTCAGAAAGACGTTTCGGACAATCGTATGATTCCGACTTTGTAAAGTCTTTGAGGACTTTGCTAGCTTTTTTGAAAATGTTGCAGGGATCCATCTAAGCATCAAATATTTTGTTATTGAAGAATTATACCTGTTAGCATGCTAACGCTAGTTTACTAGCTTTTTTGCTAATTTTGCATGTATACACCTGGGTAGCAAATATTTTGTCATTGATGAATGACACCCATTAGCATGCTTATGCAGGCTTTTTTGCAGGTCCACACCTGGGCATCAAATATTTTTGTTATGGAATGATACCTGTTAGCATGCTAACACTATTATGCTAGCTTTTTTGCAGGACTCCACCAGGGCCTCAAAAATGTTGTTATTGATGATACATGTTCACATGCTAAAGGTAGTCTACTAACTTTCTTGCTAATTTTGCAGGTATACACCTGGACATCAAATATTTTATTGATGAATTATGTCTGTTAGCGTGGTAACATTAGTATGCTAACCTTTTTGCTAATTTTGCAGGTATACACCTGGGCATCAAATATGTTGCTTAATGAATGATACCTGTTAGCATGCTAAGGTTAGTATGCTAACCTTTTTAGCTAATTTTGCAGGTATCCACCTTAGCGTCAAATATTTTGTTATTGACCAATGATAACTGTTAGCATGCTAACGGTAGTATGCTAAATCTTTTGCTAACGATGCAGGTATACACTTGGGCGTCAAATATTTTGTCACTTGATAATTGATATCTGTTAGCATACTAACGTAAGTATGCCAACTTTTTTGCTAATTTTGCAGGTATCCACCTTAGCGTCAAATATTTTGTTATTGACCAATGATAACTGTTAGCATGCTAACGGTAGTATGCTAAATCTTTTGCTAACGATGCAGGTATACACTTGGGCGTCAAATATTTTGTCACTTGATAATTGATATGTTAGCATACTAACGTAAGTATGCTAACTTTTTTGCTAATTTTGCAGGTATCCACCTTAGCGTCACATATTTTGTTATTGACCAATGATAACTGTTAGCATGCTAACGGTAGTATGCTAACTTTTTTGCTAATTTTGCAGGTATCCACCTTAGCGTCAAATATTTTGTTATTGACCAATGATAACTGTTAGCATGCTAACGGTAGTATGCTAAATCTTTTGCTAACGATGCAGGTATACACTTGGGCGTCAAATATTTTGTCACTTGATGAGTGATATCTGTTAGCATGCTAACGTCAGTATGTTATCTTTTTTGAAGCTAATTTCGTAATGTATACAACTTAGTCCTATTTTGGCACTTGATGCATGCCAACATTTGCAGGCTAGCGTTTTAAACACAATTTCCAGCTGCACACCTCAGAGTAATATTATTTGGTACTTGACACATGTTAGTATTTTAGCATGCTAACATTAACATGCTATATTACGGTCTTTCACTAATGTTAACTGTAAGTCATCATCGGCGGTCACTTGAACGAGTATGACAATCCTCCTGGTAGGGGGGTATCCCTTTATGGAGGATGCCTGTGCGTGACTTTGTTTTACGTGGGGAGACTGGTGCACAGACAGTCACCACACGATCCTTGACAGAATCGGGTCAGGGTCCAGTGGCATGGAGTCCAAGACGACTGGGGACCCTTTTCTGCTGCAGCCTTCTTACACATCGCAGCTGTTGTGGTAGTTCTTAAATCTACCGTCTTCCGCCTGCTCCGCCGTTGAGGTCTTCACCGTATCCCTGGCTAGGGGGCAGTCAGGTACTCGGCCTTTGCCAAGGGCCACCTGGGGTAACAGTAGTAAAGGGGTTAACCTCCTAGTGCCCCAAGACCCCATAGAGGAGCCTCCACTGCCGGATGCACTTTAACGTCATGCCCAGGACAGTAACTGTATGCTATTGTTAACATGTTAGCATAGTTATTTGTTAGCTTTTTAGCTCATATTTATACATATACATATATTTAGCTTGTATATATAACTAACTGTTAGCATCTAAGTTCGGCTTTGGCTGTTCAACATTTGCATTGCACTTTCTAGTTCTTTGAAATAAATATATTGTACTGGTTTTGAAGGCAAAAACTACCAAAATGGCCATCAGTGGAAAAAATTTGGGCACTGGAGTGGACAACAGTGACCTTACAAGAGGTGGGCGTGACCCAACAGGTGTGTCCGTGTGGCGCAGGTGTGAGGTTGTTTGCTGCATGCTGGGAAAAGAAGATGGACGGTACCTGCCCTATGTCCGCTCACAGTGAACACGGTGTCAGCGTACTCCCAGCTGCCCGAGTAGTCTGCAGCCAGGCAGGGACTCACCAGCTCAGTGCTGCCTCCTACTGTTCACACACAGGAGCGCACAGGTCAGCAGTAGAAAAGGAGGTGTTGTTTATACACTAAAGCAGGCCTTAAAAACTGTTTTCGTTGAGGGCCACATCGCAGTGATGGCTGCCCTCAGAGGGCCACATGTAACATGAATGTGTCATAACTTTGTGACACAATTTGCAAAGGCAACTCTTTTTGATGATATTTCTTACGCATAATTTGTTTTGAAATTGTAATTTAGGATTACACAAACAAATAATAATAATAATCATAATAAAGTGTAAAACGTGTGCAACATTTTACTGTCAAAATTCTAACAACACACACATTTAGCCAGAAACAGATTTTTTTGTTCCTGCTTTTAGCAGGCCACGTAAATGACATGGGGGCCACATGAAATGATGTGGCGACCCAGTTAAAAAAACGTCGGGGCCACTGAAATGATGTGGGTGGCCACTTAAAAAAGATGTAGCTGGCCACATAATTACGTGGTGGGCCAAAATTTGATTATGGTACGGCCCAGAATAAAATGATGTGGTGGGCCATAATTAAAATGATAAGGAGGACCACCTTAAAAATGTGTCTGGCCACATAAACCAAATTATAATAAGGTGGTGTGCCACATAAAATGATGTGGCGTGTCAAATTAGAAGTGTATTGCATGCCACAAAAAAAAAAGATCAAACGGGCCGGATAAAATGATATTGTGGGCCTAATTAATATTGTGTGGAGGGCCACTTTAAAAATATGTGTCTGGCCATATAAATGATATGGCGAACCAAATGTGGTGGGCCATATAAAAGGATATGGTGGGCCATAATTGAAATGGTGTGGAGGGCCACATAAAATGATGTGGCGTGCCAAATTAGAAGTGTATTGCATGCCACAAAAAAAAAGATCAAACGGGCCATGTAAAATGATGGCGCGGCCTACGATAAAATTATATAGTGGGCCTAATTAAAATTGTGTGGAGGGCCAATTTAAAAATATGTCTGGCCACATAAATGATATGGCGAACCAAAGGTGGTGGGCCATATAAAATTCCATGGTGGGCCATATAAAATTCCATGGTGGGCCATAATTGAAATGGTGTGGAGGGCCACATAAAATTATGTGGCGTGCCAAATTAGAAGTGTATTGCAAGCCACAAAAAAAGATCAAATGGGCCAGATAAAATGATATAGTGGGTCTAATTAAAATTGTGTGGAGGGCCAATTTAAAAATATGTGTGTGGCTACATAAATGATATGGCGAACCAAATGTGGTGGGCCATATAAAATTATATGGTGGGCCATAATGGAAATGGTGTGGAGGGCCACATAAAATGATATGGCATGCCAAATTAGAAGTGTATTGTTTGCCACATTTAAATGATCAAACAGCCCACATAAAATTATATGGTGGGCCGTAATTGAAATGGTGTGGAGGGCCACATAAAATAACGTGGCTTGCCAAATTAGAAGTGTATATGCTTAAATGACCAAACGGGCCATGTAAAATGATGTGGCAAGCCACATAAAATTCTATAGTGGGCCATAATTGAAATGGTGTAGAGGGCCAATTAAAAAATATGTGTCTGGCCTCATAAATGACATGGCGGACCAAATGTCGTGGACCACGATATAATGAGGTGGTGGGCCACATAAAATGACGTGGCGGACCCCAGGGAAATGACGTGGTGGGCCATAATTAAAATGATGTGGAGGGCCAATGTAAAAATGTGTCCGGCCACATAAATGACGTGACGGACCAAAATATAATAAGGTGGTGTGCCACATAAAATGACGTGGAGGGCCACCTTAAAAAAATGTTGCGGACCACAATTGAATTATGCGACAAGCTACATTCAAATTATGGGACGGGCCACCATAAAAAGTGGCAACAAAAAATGATGTGGGGGCCACGTTAAATATTGAGTTTGACACCTGTGCAGTAAAAGGCTGGGTGAAAACAAACGTACAAGGCGGAGCGTTGACGCCTCCCAAGACGGCGAGTCGAGCGGACATCAGGCCCAGACCGAGGTAACTAAGGAGACAAGGTCAGTGACATGGTCTCAGTTACATAAGCATGTGACTCCACTTAGCCCCACCCCCCTTGTTAAACAGTGGTGTAGATGCAGACAGGTGGGGTCACCTGTGCGTATAGAGGGTGCGGCTGATGCTGAACAGGGTCAAGGACCTGATGTAGTCCATGGGCGACGTCTGGACGCTTTTCTGCGGAGACAACGACAAGGTGATCAAAAGGTGAAAGTTCACCGGCGTCGAAGAAGTCATCTTCAACCGGAGGAGCAGGGCGAAGATAACGTGACGCCGCCGCCAGGGTCAGGCGCTCACCAATCCCTGGTGTACGAAGCCTGACCTAGATAAGACCCCTCCCCGGGCCCCCTGCCCGATGTGAGAGTGTTTGTCTGGGATTAGCGGGGCCTTTGCCGATTAGAGCGCTGCAAGATGGACGCCATGCTGAGACTTGGACAGGGACACGCCTTCCTCACCTCGTCTTGTGGGCTGAAGGTGATCTGAGTGGACCCCCCGCCTAAATCCAACATGCCCGCCGTGGCCGAGTGGCCGTGGTGGAGGGAACCTGGGAGGGGACGGGACAACAGACATGGGACAGATTAGGAAAATTGAAGGCTGAAAAATAATCCAATAACAGGTAATCACTGTTCCTTGTCCACAGTAATCACACACGCACACACATATTTTGGAGAGAGAGAGAGAGAGAGAGAGAAAGAGACCAAGGCCAGGGGTGTCCAAAGTGCGGCCCTGGGGCAATTTACGGCCCACAGCTAACCTTTTACGGCCCGCGGCACATTTTAAAAATACTCTTAAAAGAAACAAAGATTAGAATATAAGAGCAAACAGGTGAAATGTAACAAGAAAATGTTGCAATACTGACAATAATAACAACACAAAACTGCCATGTAGGCAGTTTTTTTACTCCAAAATTGTCATTGCTCGAAAAATAATAAAAACTTATATTCAAGGAATAGATCTGAAGTTGATGTAGGGGTTTAAGAGTTGAAAGTAAAAAAAATACATATCAATATAAGACTTATTTTGATCACTTTTATGAGTGGGGGCCTTTTGGGTGCCCGAGACCTTTAGTGTGATTTTTTTTTTCTCAAACAGTCATTGTTCAAAAAATAATCATGAATCAAAAGCAATGTTGTTATAAATTATTGACCTATTTAAGGCTCCAACTACTTCACATCAAATATTCAATTTAAAAAAATGCTTTGGGTAAAACTTTTCAATTAGTTTTGTACTTAAAAAAAAAAAAGCCATTAAAAATAAAAAAATAAAACTTCATGGCAACGGATATATTTGAATTTGATCTGCGGATATTTAGGTGTTGAAAGTAAAAATAATTATAATATATGACTTATTTTAAACACTTTAATGACTGAGACCCTTTTGGGTCCCCGGGACCTTTAACATTTACCAAAATTGAGGGGAGTCCTACTGGTTTTGAAAATGAAAAATATCTAAATGGCCCCCGCACGCTTTCATTTTTCAGTGTGTGGCCTTCAGTGGAAAACATTTGGACACCTCAAAAGTGGGTTGTTATACATTCAACAAAATATATGATTTATTTTTAACACTTGAGAGGGGGCATTTTGGGTCCCCGAGTCCTTTGGTGTAATTTTTCTTTTCTTAAACAGTCATTATTCAAAAAATAATAACGAATCAAAATCAATGTTGTTAAAAATTATTGACCTATTTAAGGCTCCAATTACTTCACATCAAATATTCTATTTAAAAAAAACTTTTGGATAAAACTTTTCAATTATTTGTGTTTTAGACTAAAAAAAAAAACAAAAAAAACCTTTATGGTAACGGATAGATCTGAATTTGATCTACAGATAGTAGTAAAAACTAAAGTAGAAAAAAATAATAACTTTGGGTCCCCGGGACCTTTAACATTTACCAAAATTGAGGGGAGCCCAACTGGTTTTGAAAAGGAAAAATATCTAAATGGCCCCCGCATGCTTTCATTTTCCAGTGTGTTGCCTTCAGTGGAAAACATTTGGACACCCCAAAAGTGGGTTGTTATACATTCAACAAAATATATGATTTATTTTTAACACTTAAGTGGGGGCCTTTTGGGTCCCCGAGACCTTTAGTGTATATTTTATTTTCTTAAACAGTCATTATTAAAAAAATAATAACGAATCAAAATCAATGTTGATAAAAATTATTGACCTATTGAAGGCTCCAACTACTTCACATCAAATATTCAATTTAAAAAAATGTTTTGGGTAAAACTTTTCAATTATTTGTGTTTTAGACTTTAAAAAACAAAAACAAAAAAACTTTATGGTAACGGATAGATCTGAATTTGATCTACAGATAGTAGTAAAAACTAAAGCAAAAAAAAAAAAAGACTTATTTTCAACACTTTAATGACTGAGACCCCTTTGGGTCCACGGGACCTTTAACGTTTACCAAAATTGAGGGGAGCCCTACTGGTTTTGAAAATGAAAAATATCTAAATGGCCCCCGCATGCTTTAATTTTTCAGTGTGTGGCCCTCAGTGGAAAACATTTGGACACCCCAAAGTGGGTTGTTATACATTCAACAAAATATATGATTTATTTTTAACACTTGAGTGGGGGCCTTTGGGTCCCCGAGACCAAATATTCCATTTAAAAAAATGTTTTGGGTAAAACTTATCAATTATTTGTGTTTTAGACTTTAAAAAAACCTTTATGGTAACGGATAGATCTGAATTTGATCTACAGATAGTAGTAAAAACTAAAGTAAAAAAATACAATAAAATAAAAAGACTTATTTTCAACACTTTAATGACTGCGACCCCTTTGGGTCCCCGGGACCTTTAACGTTTACCAAAATTGAGGGGAGTCCTACTGGTTTTGAAAATGAAAAATATCTAAATGGCCCCCGCATCCTTTAATTTTTCAGTGTGTGGCCCTCAGTGGAAAACATTTGTACACCCCAAAGTGGGTTGTTATACATTCAACAAAATATACGATTTATTTTTAAACACTTGAGTGGGGGCCTTTTGGGTCCCCGAGACCTTTAGTGTAATTTTTCTGTTCTTAAACAGTCATTATTCAAGAAATAATAACAAATCAAAAATCAATGATTGACCTATTTAAGGCTTACCAAAATTGAGGGGAGCCCAACTGGTTTTGAAAATGCAAATTTCTAAATGGCATGCTTTAATTTTTCAGTGTGCCCTCAGTGGAAAAAGTTTGGACACCCCCGCCCTGGCACATTTGAAGATGTGAGGCTGGAGGACATAAAATTCTCACCCGTGAGGAAGTTGATGGTGATCCATGCAGAAATTCCTGAGCAGAGAAAGAAATTAGTCTTTTACATATCAATGATAAAATCATGAGCAGACATCACGTCTGTGAGCGATAAAAGATGTCAGGAGGCGGGGCTTATTCAACATGATGAAATATTTGCACTCGACACCAAGCATTAGTGCCTTTTACCAGCGACCTCTGACCTGGCGTACATGCTCAAGTGGGCGATTCCAACAAAACAAACAAGTGCGGCAAGAACGCGGCCGCGGGTCAGCGAGCTAAACACCGGCACTTAACACGCTCCCCCCCACCCCACCCAACCCACCACTCACATCTGCATTAACAATAAGTCGCTTCCATTCGGTAATCTCAGGCCGGCAGAAGCATGCGGGCCAAGAAGTGCAAAATCTCAGAGCGATAATAAGGCTTGTGTGATCCGTTTAGACTTCTAAAAGGGTCGCTTATGGTCCCAGCGTGTCCATTAGAGCCCCCGCCCCCCCCAAAGTAGGGCTGGATAAGAAGTTAATTCAGTAATCATTAAAAGACATTTATGGCCTGCCAGGGAAGGAGAAAACATTTCAGCCTCAGAAATCAACAGCAAATAATCGGCCTGTGCACCCCCCGCCCCTCCCCCCCTTAAGATTAAGCGGGACATTATCCCACATGGCCGTAATTGCTTGTATGAACTACTTTAAAAAGGATTGGATTATATCTGGGCCAGCTTCCAAACGGTTAGAACACACAAACTACATGTCGCTCCTACACGGACTTTGTAGTCCCTGACACTGAACTTAGGGACCATTTTTGTAGCCCTCCCCAGGCAGAATCTAATTAGACGTGCCAAATGACAGCATGGTGACTTCTGTCAACACACCTTTCAAAGAAGTGGAGCTGATATTGTAACGTTAACTACAGAAATACAGCCCACGTCGCAGCACTGATTGGTCTATTCACCCTTTAACAAACAGGGACGGCAGGGACAGGATCGCAATCGACCTGCGGAAACTGAGGCTGTAAATCAGCCTAATTTGCATAATTGGCCACAAAACGTGCGCGTATCATGTCGAGAGAAGCCGAAGGTGAGCAAAAAATATTAAAATGCTAAAGAAATGTTTAAAAAAAGTGGACGCAGTAAGAATGATGCGGACACGTTTGTTACTGGATACTTACGAATACGCTTCTGCTTTGGAGAATATGTAAATGTGGTTATTTGATACTTGTTTATATTGACCAATGTGCTGTTTTACACTGCAATATTGTTCAATTATTATTACCTATGACTAGCTTGTGTGCTATTGTGTGCTTAGCTGCTTCGTAGCTGCTAGCTCCTAATAGCCTATAGCCTCGCATCTCTACATTTTGTAAATGACTTTAGTAAAATAGAAGAAAATGTGTTTTTATTGGAGGACATTTAGGTGTAAACTGGCGGTCCATCTTTGAACAAGTAAACTCGCTGCAGGACTGCTTCTATCGCACATGATATCACACACAAGTAAACACGGTGCAGGATTGCCTGTATGGCACATGCTATCACACACAATTAAACACGCTGCAGGACTGCTTGTATCCCACATGATATCACACACAAGTAAACACGGTGCAGGACTGCTTGTTTCGCACATGATATCACACACAAGTAAACACGGTGCAGGATTGCCTGTATGGCACATGATATCACACACAAGTAAACACGCTGCAGGACTGCTTGTATCCCACATGATATCACACACAAGTAAACACGGTGCAGGACTGCTTGTTTCGCACATGATATCACACACAAGTAAACACGCCGCAGGACTGCTTGTATCGTACATTATATCACACAAGTAATCACACTGCAAGACTGCTTGTGTCACACATAATATCACACAAGTACACACGTTGCAAGGACTCCTATCGCACATAATCTCACACAAGTAAACACGCGGCAGGATTGCTTGTATCGCACATGATATTTCACACAAACATGCGGCAGGACTGCTTGTTTCGCACATAATATCACACACAAGTAAACATGCCGCAGGACAACTTGTATCGTACATAATATCACACACAAGTAAACATGCTGCAAGACTGCTTGTGTCGCACATGATATCACACACGAGTAAACACGTTGCAAGGACTCCTTTCACACGGGCGACATAGCTTGGTTGGGAGAGCGGCCGTGCCAGAAACTTGAAGGGTTCTGGGTTCGATCCCTGCTTCTGCCATCCTAGTCATGAGCAAGACACTTCACCCACCTGCTCCCAGTGCCACCCACACTGGTTTAAATGTAACTTAGATAATGGCTTTCACTATGTAAAATAAATGATAAATGGGTTATACTTGTATAGCGCTTTTCTACCTTCAAGGTACTCAAAGCGCTTTGACAGTATTTCCACATTCACACACACATTCACACACTGATGGCGGGAGCTGCCATGCAAGGCGCTAACCAGCAGCCATCAGGAGCAAGGGTGAAGTGTCTTGCCCAAGGACACAACGGACGTGACTAGGATGGTAGAAGGTGGGGATTGAACCCCAGTAACCAGCAACATGTAAAAGCGCTTTGAGTCACTAGAGAAAAGCGCTATACAAATATAATTCACTTCACGTGATATCACACAAGTAAACACGCGGCAGGACTGCTTGTTTCGCACATGATATCACACACAAGTAAACATGCTGCAGGACTGCTTGTATCACAAGTACATTTAATCCAGTGTGGGTGGCACTGGGAGCAGGTGAGTAAAGTGCCCTGCCCAAGGACACAACAGCAGTGACCAGGATTGCGGAAGCGGGGATCGAACCTGGACCCCCCCCAAGTTTATGATACGGCCGCTCTACCAACCCGATAGTATCGTCGGCCAAAATGATATCATCCACATCGTCCATACGGCGCAACCCTATGTAATGTTCTCTGACGGTACCTTCATCAGGGCCGTCCATGATGGACACGCTGTTGTGCTGGGACAGGAAAGGCGACGTGTCAAACAGCGCCCTCGCCTGGACACACAGGGAAATTCATCTAGTGGTACACCAAGTCTGTAAATATGTACCGTACTTTTCAGACTATAAGTCGCAGTTTTTTACATAGTTTGGCCGGGGGTGCGACTTATACTCAGGAGCGACTTATGTGTGAAATTATTAACACATTACCGTAAAATATCAAATAATATTATTTAGCTCATTCACGTAAGAGACTAGACGTATAAGATTTCATGGGATTTAGCGATTAGGAGTGACATTGTTTGCTAAACGTATAGCATGTTCTATATGTTATAGTTATTTGAATGACTCTTACCATAATATGTTACTTTAACATACCAGGCACGTTCTCAGTTGGTTATTTATGCGTCATATAACGTACACTTATTCAGCCTGTTGTTCACTATTCTTTATTTATTTTAAATTGCCTTTCAAATGTCTATTCTTGGTGTTGGGTTTTATCAAATAAATTTCCCCAAAAAATGCGACTTATACTCCAGTGCGACTTATATATGTTTTTTCCTTCTTTATTATGCATTTTTGGCCGGTGCGACTTATACTCCGGAGCGACTTATACTCCGAAAAATACGGTAATGTACATGGAGTGCCATGGTTGATGTTTGTGCATTGTGTGTAATGTTACAGGGGCCAAAAATATCACATATACTCTGCCTTGTTTTTAATGAATACTTGAGCCTACTGCGCTACTGTATTTTAATGTTGCTTATTATGTATGGTGGCACTTGGAATCACTGATGGAGCACAGTGATTGAGGACTAGGTGGCGGTGAAAGTCCCTCACCCGCTCCAGAAGGTTGTTGGCCTTCTCGACAGGAAGCAGGCGGAGGCCAGCGGTAGCTTTCAAAACCAGCGGGGTGGCGCTCCACGCGGAGGACGGGACCCTGGCCTTCGCCACATCCAGCAGCTCCAAGATGCCGGCGGTACACTGCACACAGGAGGGGGGGGGGGGGGGGGGGGGGGGCGTTAACGTTGAGGTCAGAGTTCAGGTGGACAGGACAGGACAGCAGTACCTCCTCAGGATGGTCGGCGTAGGCGGACAGTCCGGGCTGGATGGCTCGGAACGTCTCGCGGACCACAGCGGGACCGTCTGCGAGGGGAAGCATTACAAAATTAGCGTGTCGCCCGCCTGGTTAGCGGTGTGGCTAACAAAGGAGCCAAAAGAGCACTCAGGCAGTGCGATTCAGCTTAGTGCTGAAATGCGATAACGTGGGCGGCAAACCAAATGGAAGCCATGCTGGAAAAGGCTGTGATGAGTTTGTGTGCATGACAACGGGGACTCTGTGTCGTTTATCTTCGCCACATGTGTGGCGACTTCTCTGACTGCACTATTCTTGTGAGGCCGGATGGGACTTCCTGCAGAGCGTCTCTCGCTTCCCGTGATGTCGACCGCCATGCTCAATCGGCCGTTTGAAAGCTTTTTAAGAGGATTATTTGAGTAGGTCGATCAACATGATGCTAGCCTTAGCATGCTAGCAGAACAGCATGACCAATTGGGAGAAGAAGAAAACCGTAAAGCTGCGACAGCGTTGAACTCTCGGGGTTCGCTCGCGTCATTCCCAATGCCGAGACGCGCCATCAAAAATCTCAGGAAGATTGGCGCATGCGGAAGGAAGTTAAAACTATTATAATTTTCCACCACTTGAGGGCGATATAGGTGTCGATTTCACCACAAGTCACGATCGGACCCCAAACTTAAAGCCTCAGGTTAGTTTGGAAGGAAATCTGATCATTTCAAGTCAATTAATGACAGTTTCAAGCAGTTTTTACCGCCAGGCTCCGCCCACCACGAACGGTTACCAATATGTATTGACTAGAGATGTCCGATAATATCGGACGATAAATGCTTTAAACTGTAATATCGGAAATTATCGGTATCAGTTTAAAAAAGTCAAATGTATGACTTTTTAAAACGCCGCTGTACGGAGTGGTACACGGACGTAGGGAGAAGTACAGAGCGCCAATAAACCATAAAGGCACTGCCTTTGCGTGCCGGCCCAATCACATAATATCTACGGCTTTTCACACACACAAGTGAATGCAATACATACTTGGTCAACAGCCATACAGGTCACACTGAGGGTAGCCGTATAAACAACTTTAACACTGTTACCCAATATGCGCCACACTGTGAACCCACACCAAACAAGAATGACAAACACATTTCGGGAGAATATCCGCACCGTAACGCAACATAAACACAACAGAACAAATACCCAGAACCCCTTGCAGCACTAACTCTTCCGGGACGCTACAATATACACCCCCGCTACCCCCACCACCTCAACCTCATCATGCTGTCTCAGGGAGAGCATGTCCCAAATTCCAAGCTGCTGTTTTGAGGCATGTTAAAAAAAAAAAAAGCACTTTGTGACTTCAATAATAAATATGGCAGTGCCATGTTGGCATTTTTTTCCATAACTTGAGTTGATTTAGTTTGGGAAAACCTTGTTACATTGTTTAATGCATCCAGCGGGGCATCACAACAAAATTAGGCATAATAATGTGTTAATTCCACGACTGTTTATATCGGTATCGGTTGATATCGGAATCGGTAATTAAGAGTTGGACAATATCGGAATATCGGCAAAAAAGCCATTATCGGACATCTCTAGTATTGACCCATCTGGCACTTCAGTATGTCGTCATTATCATTTGTAACAATTATGATCAAGAACTGAATTTGTGGAGCGAAGTTATAAATGTTGAAAGTTTTGTGGCGATGCATTAGATCAGAGCCCGCCGACGTCTTCAATTTGGCACGCAAGATGGCACGAGTTCAACAAGCAATCTGGCCCGGCAGGGTGTGTACATATTAAATTTAAATATCTGGCGGTCTGATAGGTGCTTATTTTTCCCCATCTGGTGGAAAACACGAGTGACTCAGACCATGAAGTGTACTTTTTAGAGACTTTATGTACGGCATTTACTAATATGACCCCATCCAAACAACCTTCCCTAGTCATAGCGCAGGGAAAAAATTAAACCAGCACAAAATGTCAAGAAACATGTCACACATAACACTGAACTTTGTCACATATAGACAGACAACATTCACACTCACATTCACACACTAGGGCCAATTTAGTGTTGCCAATCAACCTATTCCCAGGTGCATGTATTTGGAGGTAGGAGGAAGCCGGAGTACCCGGAGGGAACCCAGGTAGTCACAGGGAGAACATGCGAACTCCACACAGAAAGATCCTGAGCCCAGGATCGAACCCAGGACCTTCGTATTGTGGGGCACACGTACTAACACTGACGTCCTATTCTTGGGTCACGAGTGCCCCCTAGTGTGCCGCCAAAAAAAATTGTTTCTCAGCTGTGGTTGTAATACCATTTTCCGCCACTTGTGGCGGTAATGACAATATCAAACCAACAAACGAAGTCTGGAGCTAAAGTCAGAGAAATTTCTTAAACGCAAAAATTATGACTAAAGCAACAAGGCTGTATTTATTAAGAAAAATATAAAAGTCATGTTGATGATAAGATATGACTGAGTAGAATTATTTCTTATAGTTGTAAAATGAAAATATGGTTTTGTAGTCGCCAGCATTGAAAGTCAATTGTTGTATTTGTGAAAATAGGGGGCAGATACATTTTTAAATGCTTTCTGCTCTTTTTCATTCATATTTTATTTAATGTTATGTTGATTGATTTTTTAAAAATTGTATTCCTTTGATGTTTTTATGAATTAAATAAACTATTTTCATTTGCACTTTAATTTTATCGACAGTTAGGTAAAGAAATATTATCTTTGGTAATTTAGTTTGTTTATTTTAGCACAACATAATTGTATGTAAATGTAGCTTTCATCAGTCATTTATGAGTATATTTGATTAGAACTCATGTTTCTAATCAGCCTGGCCTAAAGCCTAAGGTTTATGTGTTGAATAAATAATCTTTGTGATTAACACATGCTTTCATATCATTTGACAAGGTTGTAAACTGTAAGTAGTTATATGATTACTGAGTGTTAGAGATGTCCAATAATGGCTTTTTTGCCGATATCCGATATTGTCCAACTCTTAATTACAGATTCCGATATCAACCATTTTTGTTTTTTCTCGGCGAAGTCTTTAAGCGACAACTGTGTGGTACTACTTTTTTCCGGTGTTTGCTTTTCATCCATCTTCCGCTTATATTCACCGTGTATCTCCTTATGATTCTTGAAAAGGTGGGAGATCTAATTGCTCGTATTAAAGGAAGACGTCTTGGTTCCTCCTCGCATAACCAACTTTTTGCAGTCATTGCAAATTGCCAGTTTTTTATCCGTCAGAGACACTTTAAAATAATCCCAAACCATAGACATGGTGTCGTTAGTCAGTCACCGAGCTCGCTCGCTTGTTAGCCACGGCTACAGCACCGGCAACAACACACTCTTGTTGTTGTTATGCTCCACTCGCGGCGGTTTGATGAGGTCATCATGCGTCGCCAGTAAACCTCTCATGCTGCAGTCGTCAACTCCTGTGTTGTGTGTGGGAGAGGGTAGAGGGGAGGGGCTCCTGACTGGGAGACGCATCTGCTCTGTACTTCCCCCTACGTCCGTGTTTTACCGGGTATGTACCGCTCCGTACAGCGGCGTTTTAAAAAGTCATTAATTTAACTTTTTGAAACCGATACCGATAATTTACGATATTACATTTTAAAGCATTTATCGGCCGATAATATCGGCAGACTGAGTGTGATTAAAATCAAGAGTAAGATTACAAATTCTGTGTTCATATTTGAGTGGGCCCCGGGACCCTATCAAATCAAATCAAATAAAATCAACTTTATTTATAAAGCACATTTAAAATTTACCACAGGGGTAGCCAAAGTGCTGTACAATGGGCAGGTTAAAAGATAATACGAGAACCGAGCAAACACAACACAACACAAACAGAACACGATAAAAAATAAATAAATAAAACATAAAAACAGGTTCACAGCAGGTGTATTATGGGGCGCCATTGCAGGATGGATATCACTCAGTGTTAAAAGCCATGGAATAAAAATATGTTTTTAAGAGAGATTTAAAAACAGGAAGAGAGGAGGCTTGTCTAACACTAAGAGGTAGGTCGTTCCAGAGCTTGGGAGCAGCAGCGGCGAAAGCTCTGTCACCGCTAAGCTTCAGCCTCGTGTCTGGGACCGTCAGTAGCAGCTGATCGGCTGATCTATGTGTAGTGGAAAAGTTGGGCACAAAAGTCAAAAAGGTTAAGAATCCCTGGCATGGGCAAAATTGCCATCCGTCTAATATCGGTCATTTTAACCGAGCTTGTTTGTTCAAAGACCATGAGAGGAATGCGTTAAAGTACGACCCCTGTTTTTGGCCTAAAAAATGGCCGACAGAAATATGAATATGGGTTCTTGAGACTTTTACGTGTATATGTTTGGACACGTTTTTGAGCGCAACAAATTTTCCAGGTCTAGCGAAAAATTCTATATTTTGAAATGTGAAAATTAGAAAACATTGGCCCCTGCCATCAGATTCAGGTATTGTCACAAATCGCAGGAGACGTCCAGCGTGACAGGACACACAAATAAACGGCACAAAAACTTTGTAATGCAATCATGCGTCGCACCTTCACCGTCCATCTTGAACTTGAAAACATGGATTCTGGTGCCGGTGCTCCCGGCGTCGAACATGATGCCGTACTGAAAGTGTTCGACGCTGGCGGGCAGGTGGGGGGGTGGCCAGCGCGTGTCAGGACCGCCCGTGGAGTAGTGGCGTCTGACCAGCAAGACATAGACCAGCACACAGGCGGCTGAGACTACGAGTACAAGCAGCCTGGATCTCTTCATCGCCGCTCATTCTGGGAAGCAAAACACTTTCATAAACTCACCAAGATCACAACACAGAGTCAATGGCTTCAAACAGGTGCGCTTAACACAAAAATACTCCGGTCTGAGACAACCAGAATTCTTACTGGTTGGTTCATGCAATAATATGAAAAATTTTGCTGGATTTCTGTTTTACATTCTCCCACTATCTGCATTGCCTGCTAATTGTAAGCAAGTTTGGGCTTATTTTGAATGTGTGGTTTCTTATTTGGGCTTGCTTTTCTGTCTCCACAATAAAGGAAAACATATGAGTGCGCCGTTCAGGGCTGGGGGACAAAACGATATACCGTATCTTTCGGACTATAAGTCGCAGCTTTTTTCATAGTTTGGCCGGGGGTGCGACTTATACTCAGGAGCGACTTATTGATGAAATTATTAACACATTACCGTAAAATATCAAATAATATTATTTAGCTCATTCACGTAAGAGACTAGACGTATAAGATTTCATGGGATTTAGCGATTAGGAGTGACAGATTGTTTGGTAAACGAATAGCATGTTCTATATGTTATAGTTATTTGAATGACTCTTACCATAATATGATACGTTAACATACCAGGCACGTTCTCAGTTGGTTATTTATGCCTCATATAACGTACACTTATTCAGACTGTTGTTCACTATTCTTTATTTATTTTGAATTGCCTATCAAATGTCTATTCTTGGTGTTGGGATTTATCAAATAAATTTCCCCCAAAAATGCGACTTATACTCCAGTGCGACTTATATATGTTTTTTTCCTTCTTTATTATGCATTTTCGGCCGGTGCGACTTATACTCCGGAGCGACTTATACTCCGAAAAATACGATAAATATATACCGCGATGGAAACGTAATCGATATCAATTAAAGATGCGTCCGATAGAACATTGCATTTTTTATGGAAGCAAGGTTGGTTGCATGAACAAAGGCCCTCGCTCTCTGGTAACCGAGCAACGCAGGGAAGTGAACACTGGCCAGTGGGAGTGTCACGCTAACAGCCAATCAGGTAACAGTATCAACTATGAAGTTTGGTTGTGCCATCTTGTTGTTTTTCGGTCAAAAGTAAAAATGAGTGCCGCAGAGAGCGAAGAAGTTGTGGATAAAAGAGGGAAAGTCCGTTGGACAGTATGGCACTTTTTGGGATTTTTTCAAAGGGACCATAGTCAGACCAATGTGGTCTGTAAATGAGGCAAGGCGCTCGTTCCCACCAAGACCGCTAATACCACACCACCTTAGCTCACCCTTTAGAGCACAGCTGTAACTTCCTGGCACTAAACCTGCAGAAAATAGTTATTCTCAGCGTTCTCTCTGTTTACATTTTCACACTTTGCACTATTTCTTACACTTAATGAAGCATTTCTTACATATTCCTTATTTCAAGATCTTATTGTTAAGTGTTGAATGTGATTTTAATATTTTGTTGACATTGTTTGAGTGTTTTCCATGCTTGTGTTGACATTTCCTTTCTGCCTTGATAGCTGAGGGGTTGTAATCAGAGGAAGGTTACATTTCATTGTGTATATCAGTAAAAAAAAAGGGCTAAAAAGTAAGGCTTTAATCCAATCAATCCAATCCACTTTATTTGTATAGAAAAAACATTATCGATCGATCTCTACAGTGCACTTATGTAACAATCATCTGCATACTTAGAGCACTTATGTAACAATCATCTGCATACTTTGGAAGTGGGCAAACCTGCTGAATTGGAAATGTTTCAAATATTTGTCCTACTCAATGAATGTCACCAGTCAACTTTGATTTGAATTGAACTCAAATTTTTTTTAGGCAGGTTCGTCAATAACTAATGTCACACATTTAACTCACTTTTCTGCTGTTTGTCGCTATGACTTTTCTTAGGTTGACTTGAATAATTGCATCAAATGTCAACAAAACATATATCATGTGAAGTAACTTATTTACGCCAACTAAGTAACTATTTATTGTTCACAAGCTAGCTAGCTGACTCGCCCCTGCTGGTATCAGACAAGGACAAGTCACAGGTGGAGAAAATCCTCAGTACTGAACTCTGTCGAACTTGCACCTGGCTCGCTGACAACAAGCTATCCATACACTTGGGTAAAACGGAATCCATCCTATTTGGGTCCCACATCAACCTTAAGAAAGTCAGTGACTTCACTATAAAAGTGGGTGACATTGTTATCACCAGGAAAGATGAGGTCACCTACCTAGGTTCCATTCTAGAGGCTAATATTTCCTGTGATAAAATGGCAACCACAGTAATCAAAAAGGTCAACCAACGAACAAGATTTCTCTATAGAATCTCCTCTCTGGTCAACAAAAGCACCATGAAGATTCTAGCGGGAACTCTCATTCAACCCTTTTTCGATTACACATGCACCTCCTGGTACCCTACCACCTCCAAAACCCCTTAAATCTAGACTCCAAACATCCCAGAACAAGCTAGTCAGATTACTGCTAGACCTCCACCCCAGATCCCACCTCACTCTTACCCACTTCTCCAAAGTGAGCTGGCTCAGGGTGGAGGACAGAGTAAAACAACTTGCACTGAGCCTAGTCTATAAAATCCGCTACACCTCCCTGATACCGAAGTACATGTCAAACTATTTCCTTTACGTAAATAACCGCCATAACCACAACACCAGAAGGAGCTCCACTAACCACGTTAAACCCAGATTCCATCTAACAAAGGTCTTAACTCATTCTCTTTCTATGCCACATCAATATGGAATGCACTCCCAACAGGTGTAAAAGAAAGGGCATCTCAATCCTCCTTCAAAACCGCACTAAAGGAACACCTCCAGGCAACTTCAACCCTAAACTAACACCCTCCCTTCCACATCTCACCTCCCCGGATTGTAAATAATCAAATGTAGATACTTATTCTTATGCTTTCTGATCTCTCTCTCTATGTCCACTACTTGCTGTACATATCCTACCAAGTGAGACCTACACTGTTCCAATGTCCATTTCTCTGAAGATGCAATTGTTGATGACTGAAGTGTTGATATCAACCAAATCTACCCCCCCCCCACCCCCTTTCAGGATTGTAAATAATGTAAATAATTCAATGATGATTATCTTGTGTGATGACTGTATTATGATGATAGTATATATTTGTATCATGAATCAATTTAAGTGGACCCCGACTTAACAAGTTGAAAAACGTATTCGGGTGTTACCATTTAGTGGTCAATTGTACGGAATATGTACTTAACTGTGCAACCTACTAATAAAAGTTTCAATCAATCATTTCAATCAAAGCCGGCTAGCATGTAGCTACGGAACTAGAAGCAAATTACACTTTTTTTGTTTGTTGTCAAAGCGAACATAAACTTATTCAACAAACCCAACGAAAGTTGAACTACTTACTTATTGGGGTAGCTTGAATGAACTAGTAATAGTTATTCGGTAAAGTTGGAAGTCATTGTTTCTTCCGGTTTGTCTTCATTCCTCGCTTTGCCGCTGTCAACACTGTGGAGGGTCGCGCGGTGATGACGTCACATCGGCAGGCGTGGGTAGTAAAGAAGAGGATTGTGACGTTGCTCCATAGCCTACAGCAGGGGCGTGCAAACTTTTTCCACTGAGGGCCGCACACTGAAAAATCAAAGCATGCCGGGGCCATTTTAATATTTTTCATTTTCTAAACCAAAACAAAAAATAGATTTTTTTTTTTTACCTTTACCTTTTTTACCTTTAGGGCTCCCCTCAAGTTTGGTCTCAGTCATAAAAATGTTACAAATAAGTCATATATAATTTTTAAATTTAACTTTTTTATAGTTCAGGTCTGTCGATATTAAGTTTATTTTATATATATATATATATATATATATATATATATATATATATATATATATATATATATATATATATATATATATATATATATATATATATATATATATATATATATATAAAAATATTACATTTTTTATGCTCTTTTTTGCCCTGTTTATATGGCAAACACAAAATATGCAATATTTCCCCCCCCCCAAAACAGTTCAAAGTGGAATATTTATTGGGAAGTACCGTATTTTCCGCACTATAAAGCGCACCTAAAAACCTCCAATTTTCTCAAAAGCTGACAGTGCGCCTTATAATCCGGTGCGCCTTATATATGGACCAATATTGAGCCACAACAGGTCTCGCAACTACGGGATGCATAACGTAACCCCAGCCTCTACTGTAGCGTCTATTCTACGCGCCTTATAATGCGGTGCGCTTTATATATGAACAAAGTTTTAAAATAGGCCATTTATTGAAGGTGCGCCTTATAATCCGGTGCGCCTTATAGTGCGGAAAATACGATAATTGAAGCTTCGAATTGGTCAATATTTTATAACACCACACATTTTAATTAATTATGATTTTTTTGCGCAAAGACAGTTAAAAAAAAATCCCACTTAAATTCTTGGGAATCCAAAAGGGCCCCCACTCAAAGTGTTTTTACTCTTAATGCTTAAACCTCTCAACTTTAGATCTAAGTTGAAATTCTATTTGTTTGTTTGTTTGTTTTATGCCTTTTTTGTCAAAGAAAACCTTGTTTTTTATAGGGCAAACACACAAAATATGCAATATTTTCCCATCATCTTCAATTTTGCCCACGACATGTCATGAGTTGAATTAAATAAGGAATATTGTCTGCAGGACAATTGTACTCATTTTAATTGACTCCTTTAGAATCTGCCTTATTGGTCAATGCGGGCAATTCAAATCAAGGACCTTCACTTGTACTTTGAATGGAGCTAGGCACAGCGTATACTTGTATAACCGAATGCAAACAACCTTCCCTAGTCATGGTGCAACATAAAGTCAACACACAAGGTCACACATAACACAACCTGCTCACTGAAATTTGTGGATATTATAAAAAATATCCATGTACCATAAAAAAAAATCTAAGTTACACTTATTTAAATCAATTACATTGCATGATGGGAAAAAAAGCAAAACACTCTCCACATTTATCCATGTTTGGCGCATTTTAGCTGCTTGATATTTCTGACTGATTACAAAACTTTAAGCAGGTCATCACGGAAGTAAACAAGGTAATATTCTTAACATCCAATTATATTAATTATATATCCATTTGCCCGAATGCAGCTGAGATAGACTCCAGCACCCCCCGCGACTCTTGTAAGGGACAAGCGGTAGAAAATGGATGGATGGCCCCTGGCCCAATTTTTTTAGCCAAATGCGGCCCCCAAGTCAAAAGATTTGGACACCCCTGCTCTATCCTATCCCAACATACTAACTTTGTGCCAGCGTGTACGCACAGGACTTAAACTTTGGCGGTCCGCATGAGAGGCGAGCGTGCAGACGACCGAGCTAAAACTCGTTGGGGAGTGAGGTTTACACAACAGGTCACATGACTTCTTCTTGTTCATGTGTCATAGCCAATGTGTGTCCATCTTGACAAAGTCAATACGCCACAATTCTTCCTTACTGCAGCTTTAAAGTGTGTGTGTGTCCAACAGGCTTTCCTTCGCTGAGCTGCTGGTCATGTGACCGGTGTAAGTAGGTCATGTGATCCCATCAGGGGGATTATTAGGGAATCATTGGAAGGATTTCTGGGGGATAATTCAGAATGTCGGGATCATAATTGGTAGAAGATTCCACTTTCATCTTGAGCGTGGATTAGGAGACATCTGGAGCGAGCTGCCTTATTAGAGCCGCTCTTCACTTAGCACTTTCCAACAAAATCTACGGCTTCTCGTCGACCCGCTTTGTTTTGTTATCGTGACTCAATCAAGTGAAATAGAAACCAGACCATTGCTGGCCAAGGTGGCAGCAACACATACGGTGCATCTGAAAAGTATTCAAAGCGCTTCACTTTCTCCACATGTTGTTATGGAGTTCCAAAATGGAACACGTTCATTGTTGTCCTCAAAATTCTACACACAATACCCCATGACAATGTGAAAAAGGTTTTCTTTGAGTTTTTTGTAATAGAAATAAAATAACTAAGAAATGACATGTACATAAGTGCTTTGTTCATGCACTTTTGGCAGCAATTGCAGCCTCAAGTCTATTTGAATACGATGCCACAAGCTTGGCATACCTATCTTTGGGCAGTTTGGCCCGTTCCTCTTTGCAGCTCCTCTCAAGCTCCATCAGGATGGATGGGGAGAGTTGGTTTTCATCCAGGATGTCTCTGTATATTGCTGCCTTTATCTTTCCCTCTATCCAAAGTGCGGCCCGCCAACGTCTTCAAATTGGCCCGCGAGACGTCATGAAATTAAGATGGAATCCCACCCACAGGGAACTTGCATTCATTCAAAAAGTCTGACGTCTTAGACGGTACAATTCGATTGCCATTTAGTGGACAAAATGAGATTAACAGGTCAAAGACCTCTAATTATGCCTCAAACAGCATCGTACGCAGACTTTACTTATATGACAAAATCCAAACAACCTTCGTAATCATGGGGAAAAAAATAAAAAATCCAACTGACACAAAATGTCAACAGATATGGTCACTGAATGTTGTGGATGTTATAAATAACCATCCATTCACCATAAACAAATTAAACATTTACACCCATTTAAATCCATTACAAAGCATGATGGGAAAAATGCAAAACACCGTCGCCACTTATCCATGTTTGGTGCATTTTAGCTGCTTGATATTTCTGATTGATTACAAAACTTTAAGGAGGTCATCATGGAAGTAAACAAAGTAGCAGTCAAACTTTCACACACTCTTAAAGGCCTACTGAAATGAATTT